>NW_028327630.1:300000-600000 GCF_031878675.1 Megascapheus bottae | reverse complement strand
CAGTGCTAATTACTTGATGAAAATGTGCCATTCCGGAAGCTCTTATCATTTGATGATGTAGCTGTGGATTTCAGCTGGGAGGAGTGGCAGCATCTGGACAATGGTCAGAGGACCCTGTACAGAGATGTAATGCTGGAGACCTACAGCAACCTGGTGTCCTTAGGTGAGCAAAAGTCAAATTCACTTGCAAGGCCAAGTGCCTTGTTATTTTGCAGATATGTGAATGTTTATCAAACTTTCAATACTATTTAAATGAAAGATTCCAGGCCCTGAGAAGTATCATTACTTTCTAAAGAAAACCTAAGGTAATTTTGTACTCATTCTTCAGGATACCTTCAGGATACTTTGACAACAGTTCTAAATTATGTTTCCTCTAATGGAGACGACATTCCAAACTTACACAGTAATTGTAAGTGGATAAACCATCCAGAATAGAATATATATCATTATTGGAAATAGGATCTACAAATCACTAAACAGTGAGTTTATAATGGAAACCTGGCACTAGGTGCAATGTTTCATGCCTGTAATCTTAAAATATTCAGGAGGAAGAAATCTAAGAATTCTAATTTGAAGCCAGCAATGGCATAAAAATTGCCATGAAACTCTATAACTCCAAGTAACCCCTCAAAAATGTTAGTGGAGTGTCAAGAGTTTGACTTTGTGGTTGAGTGCTTGCCTAGCATGCATGAAGACCTATGCATGTAAGTGGAGCTGGGACTCAAACTGGTATTTTTCTAGCCTTGAGCAAGACTCCTAAGTTTATGCCATACAAAATGAATCGAGAGCTGGGGAAAAGTCAACCATGGAGCCAGTGAGAAATGAGAAAAAGGATTTAATAGATTACTTGTGAGTAGGATGTCTGCGAACTTAAAGCAATGATGACACAGCATAAGCAATAATTCTCTACTGTTTCTAATTTACAGGGCCCTGTGTTCCCAAACCTGTATTAATTGACAAGCTAGAGCACTGTGCAGAACTCTGGATAGGAAATTCCTCTGACAAGAATATCACAGGTGAGTGAATGCATCTTCATATTGATGTTGGAGCCTGAGCCCCATTGGTAAGTTCATGTTGTGATGTACTGAGCAATAATATTCTTATTTACCCTAAATCCTGTGTGGAACCTATGGAATTCTTTGTGAATGAATCAAGAATCATTTTCTTTTCCCAATCCTATGCCTGGTCTCAGGGCCTGAGCATGGTCCTTGGGTTTTCTCAAGGCTAGCTCTCTACTTCTTGAGTCATAGCACCACTTCTGGCTTTTTCTTTGTATGTAGTACCAAGGAACTGAACCAGGTCATTGTGCATGCTAGCCCAAACCCCTGGCACCAAGAATCATAGGGTGATATGACGAATTCTATGTGGCAGTAGAGTTAAAGTTAGATTTCTCTGTAGAAATCAGTGTGAAACAAAATGAAATGAGAAAGCCATAAGCCCGTGCCTCATGCCTGTAATCCTAGCTACTTAGGAGGCTGAGATCTGAGGATCAAGGTTCAAAGACTGACCTATCACAAAAACACCTTAGACTCTTCTCTCCAATGAACCAATAGAAAATGTGAAGTGGGGTTGAGGCTAAAGACATAGGGCAGTAGCCTTGAGCTGAAGAGCTCAGGAAGAACAGCCAGGTCTAGAATTCAAGTCCCATGACTGCAAAACAAGAAAGAAAGAAAGAAAGAATGAAAGAAAGAAAGAAAGAAAGAAGAAAGAGGGAAGAAAGAGGGAAGGAAGGAAATGAAGAAAGAAAGAAAGAAAGAAAGAAAGAAAGAAAGAAAGAAAGAAAGAATGATATTTCATTTCTTTAAAACTAAGACTATAAATGATTGAGCAAACAAGGAATAAGTCAGGGCATTATTCTCTGATAAGGATAATATCTTTTTGCTGGTAGGAAGAGACTGGTATTCAAAACCAGACCTTTCCACCACAAATTGAGCCTAGTGGGAGAGTGCTTGCCTAGCATGCACAAAGACACAGGTTTGATTCCTTATTACCACATACATAGAAAAAGCCAGAAGTAATGACTTCATTGATAGGTTCTAGTCTTGAGAAAACCCAAGGACAGTGGTTAGGTCTTAAGTTCAAACCCAGGTATGGAAGAAAAAAAAACAACAAAGTTTCAATCAACATAAGAAAATTAACTAGACAATGAGCTGGGGATTTTCTGGTCTTCCATGGTTCTGAGGGACAGGAGTGTTAGAAAAGGAATTTTTATAAGACTTCAAATGGAAAGAAACAAATTTCAAAATTCCCACAAATACCTAAATTGATACTTTAGTGAGAAGTTGTAACTGAAGGGATATAGGTGTAAGTCCTTACTCTCAAGAATCGTTCTTGCTTGGATCAAAGGCAAACAGACATATAAACCAAACTTGTGGCCGCTGAATCTAGAAAAAATTCGTGTTCCTCACTTAATGGTTAATAAGCAAACAGCATTGAAACTGGGTAAGGTAATCCTATCTGCTACTCAGGACCTGAGGCTCTTATCTGTAGTTAACTCTAGAAAACAGAAAGTGGGGCTGTAGCTCAAGGATAGGGGTTATAGTCTTCTGCTGAAGTGTTCAGGGACAGGGCCGAGGCCTATGAACTACAAAGAAAAGAAAAGAAAAGAAAAGAAAGTTTTAAAAAGATGCAAAACAGCACAATATTTAGATTATTTCTCAAAAATAAAAGAAAGGCAGCTATTCCTCAATGTATAAACAAAACAGTATTTGAAAAAACAGCTGCAGGTATATTATAGGTAGTATTCAGCTTAAAACTAGCAATACATAGATGGGTAATTTCAATAAATATTTCCTGTGATATAAAAAGAGAACTAAAACACAGAAAAACATTATTGGTCATTGTAAAATATCATTTTCTTAATAGGTTAGGGAGAAAAGAATATATTTCTCACAAATCAATTTCCACTTTTATGTTTTAAAATATCTACCACTTAGAATGGGAAAGTAAAGTCATTACCTTTACAGTAAGGAATATTTGTATCTCATGTATGTTTGTGTCTTTTTTTCTATGACTCATTTTAGATGTCCAGGTAATGGAAAATGTGTTCAAGACCTGCCAGGAAAGTCCACATGAATGTCTATGTGAAGTAGCAGTTGCAAGTAGTATCGAAGTGGAGGAAAACGTGAGATTTGCAACAACTTTAAATTTGAGCTCTACACATAATCCAGAGCTGATTAGTAATAACGGTAACAACTTAGGGGTGAGGACTGAGGAGTTCATAAAGTGTCAGAACATGCTTCTGTCTCCTAAGCCTGATGAGATGCATACTGCATATAGATCTCGTATGTCTCCTGTTCTTAAAAAATCCATCGGATATTCAGAGCATTTTATTCATGATTGTGACAGTCCAAAAGATCTGCAGTATCATAATTCTGTTCTCCCTGCCCAAGAAATTCTTCAGGGAGGGAGGAAAACTGCTAAATGTACAGTGTGATGAAAAATATTGTACTTAACACCGACCATCACTACACATCCGAAAATGTACACAGGAGACACTCCTCACACATGAAGTGAATGTGAGAAATCTTTCAGTAATGAAATACGCCTTACAATACCTCAGAGCAAATATCCTGAGATATGTGATGCGCACATCAAGTGTGAAAATTAATTTCTGAGAAGTCAGACCTGACGCTCCAACCTCGATCTCCAAGAGAAGACAAACCTTATGAATATGAGGAACGTAATAAAATTTCTGCCCAGAATTCAGCTCTCACCACACATCAGAGATCTCACACAGAAGAGAAATCTTTAATGGGATAAATGTGGGAAGACTTTTAGACTGAAATCATACCTCACTTTGCACCAGAGAAGACACACAGAAGAGAAACCTTATGAATGTAACAAATGTGAAAAGTCTTTCACCCAGAAGATACACCTTCGAGTTCATCAAATAACACACACAGGAGAGAAATCTTATAAGTGCAATGAATGTGGAAAGTCTTTCCAAGGGAAGGGAAAACTTCGTGTTCATCAGAGAATACACACAGGAGTGAAACCTTATGAATGTAACCAATGTGTAAAGTCTTTCAGAGAGAAATCTTCCCTCAAGTTGCACCAAAGAACACACACAGGAGAGAAACCTTATGTGTGCAACAAATGTGGAAAGACCTTCAAGTGGAAGTCATATCGTGATGGGCATAATAGAACACACACAGGAGAGAAAACTTATGCATGTAGTGAATGCGGAAAGTCTTTCAAATGGAAGGTAAAACTCCATGTTCATCAGAGAATATACTCAGGAGAAACACCTTATGAGTGTAACATATGTGGAAAGTCCTTCACACAGAAGCCAAACCTCAACATGCATAAGACAATTCAAACAGGAGAAAAACCTTATGAATGTAACCGATGTGGAATGTCTTTCAAATGGAAGTCTTCCCTCAAATGGCATCAGAGAACACAGACAGGAGAGAAACTGTACGAGTGCATCAAATGTGGTAAGACCTTCAGATGGAAGTCACAATACAGGAGGCATAACAGAATTCACACATATTAGAAACCTTAGGAATATAACCAAAGTTGAAAGTCTTTCGTGCAGTATTCACACTTCAGGAAGCGTAAGAGAGTTCACACATATGAGAAGCCTTAGCAATGTAATAAATAGGAAAGACTTTTTATTCTGTGGAAGAAAACTCAGCTTGTGTCACAGAACCAACACAAGATAAAACCCTTAATGAATGTAGCAAATGTTCAGTCTTTTCCCCAGAAGGCACAAGTCAAGATTTATCACTAAACACGCACAGGATAGAATCCTATGAATGAAATGAAAGGGGAATTTTTTTGAAGAACTCATAGTTGAGTTTGCATGATACCACACAGCCACAGGATAAAAATCGTATGAATATAAGAATATGAAAAATCCATCATGAACGTATGACTAAGTATAAAATGCACATAGGAGAGAAAAACCTTATGAATATTACAAATGTGGAAAGTGTTTGACCTGGAAGGCATACTTCTGTGTTCATCACAAACCTGATTCCCATAGAAGAAAAGAAAACTAATGAATAGAACAAATGTGCAATGACTTTTAATCAGAAGTCAGTCTTCAGTACATTTCAGAACATACACAATAGAGAAATTCTGAGTAATGAAAAACATTTAGCTATATATAGAATCTCTGTATATGGGAGCATTAGGGTAAGTCTTCTAAACAAAGTCAACCTTCAGCAAGCATTAAGAGCACTCACAGAAGAAATAATAGCATGTAGGAAACCCTTTGTCAGAAACCTCTAAAAGCTGACTGTGTGGCTTAGTGGTAGAGTGCTAACCTATCAAGGATGAAGGCCTGGGTTAGATTCCTCAATACTACGTGAAAAGAGCAAGCCAGAAGCAGCACTGTGGTTCAAATGGTAGAGTGCTAACCTTGAGCAAAAGTAGCTCAGGCCCTGAGTTCAAGCCTAAGGATTGGAGAGAGAGAGAAAGAGAGAGAGAGAGAGGGAGAGAGAGAGAGAGAGAGAGAGAGAGAGAGAGAGAGAGAGAGAGAGAGAGAGAGAGACAGAAAGAGAGAGACAGAAAGAGAGAGACAGAAAGAGAGAGAGAAAGAGAGAAAAGAGAGAGAAACAGGAACTTCTAAATTTTACAGAGATAGAGAAGGAGAGAGAGAAGGAGACAGAAACTAATTTCTAAACTTTACAGTCTTTCTATTTCCTTACAAATTCGTCTATGTCATTCTTTCTGAGAGAAGCACAGAATTCCATTGTGTAAAAATAAAATATTTGATCTACTCATCAACTGACGGGCATCTGGGTTGGTTCCATACCTTTGTTATAGTAAATAGTGCTGTGATAAATGTTATTGTTCTAGTGAATTTAGTGTGTCCTATCTGGACGATTGGCAAGTAGTGAAATTGCTGGATCACAGGGGAGCTCTATGTTTAGTCTTTTTGGGATACTGCCATAGTGCTTTCCATAGTGGTTGAACGAGTTTGCAATCCCACCAGAAGTGTAGTAGTGATCCCTCCTGGCCACATCCCCTCCAGCATACGTTATTAGATTTCTGGATCTTGGCCATTCTAACTGGAGTGAGGAGGAAAAGGGAAAGAGGAACTGAAACTTTCTCTCCTTACAGATGACATGATTCTGTATTTAAAGAACCCTATAGACTCTACTCCGAAGCTGCTTGAGCTGATATAAAACTTTGGTAAGGTAGCAGGGTATAAAATGAACCGTCAATGTCAACTGCCTTCCTATATGCCAACAAATGAGAGGAATGAGGCAAGAATCAGGATAGCAACTCATTTTGCTATCAAAGAAAATAAAATACCTAGGAATTAACTTAGAATGTAAAGCACCTTTTTGATGGAACTATAAACCCTGGAGAAGGAAATTAACGCAGAACTGAGGAAATGCAAAAACCTATGCTCCTGGTTTGGAAGAAGTAATATTGTAAAAATGGCAATCTTGATAAGGACTATCTACAAATTCAGTGCAATATTCATCAATATCCCAATGTCATTCTTTAAAGACACATAAGAGGAAATCCAAATGTTCACTTGGAATAATAAAAGACCCCTTATAGTCTATCTTCTTGCATGATACATAATGTTTAATCTCTCCTTCTCCACCAAAATCTCACCTTTCTCATTGAGACATAGGTGGCCCTGTTTACTAGCAGCAAAGGCTCAAACGCGCAGTTTCAGGTGTCACCACTGCCTCTGTTACTGGGTAGATCCAACTCTGTCATTGATTCTGAGGTCTGCTCTGGGAGTCTTGGTCACAAGTTGTTCTGTGGCTTCTGCTGCCAGCCTGTGCCCATTTGCTTCCTTTTCCTCCAGCAGCCTACAACAGGGAATAAATTTCACGCGCTGATGCTCTCCTTCATATGCAGGGCAGGATGAGCCCAACCCTCCCACATCTTCCTCTTCTAATTTTTGGGAAAAAATGTGCTGGCAAAAGTCCTCAGGTGTGGTGCATGCCTGATCCACACTTTTAATCCAGGCTGGTCAGGAGGCTGAGATCTGAGTATGGAAGTTCCAAGTCACCTAGAACAGGAAAGTCTGATAGATTCTTACTACCAAAAATAAAAACAGCTGGGAATGGAGTTTGGGCTCAAGTGGTAAAGGGCTAGTCTTGAGTACAAATGCTTAGTGCCCATGCCCAGAGTTCAGGCTCCAGCACTGCCAACAACCTCACTTTAGTGAGATTTTAGCTTTATCCATGTAGGCACCTCTCACTGGAATCTTTGCTGGTAGAGATAGTCTTCATAATTTTGTCTCAAGGTAAAGGTCCTCCTGGGGTAGTACACAAAAGATGTCATGGAGAGAGGAGCCCCACTTGCTCCAGGTTTGAAGATGGCATAGGTCAAGCCAGCATGGAGTTGGCACATCAGTCTTTTTCTTAGCACCACCTACCAGTGAATGTCAAATGACATTGATTGTTGTGGGATTGTGTGATTGAAGTGCCCCATTAAGGGCAGTGTTAGCACATCCAAACTTGGATACCAGGAATGCTGAAATCTCAAAGATAAGATTTCTGTTGGCTACAGAAATGCTGGTGTGTCTGTGATTCACTAAAAGTTCAGGTGTAAAGATTCTGAAGCTTGATGCCATGTGTTTATTCCATTTAGTAAAATTATTTTAATGCACTGTATAAGTTAAAACATTTGATAAGAGTCAGGGGTAGTGAAAACATTGTTCTTGAATTCAGGTTTCTGGCAGGGTAATGGGGGGGTGTTGGTGGCTGGGACTATGAAGCTGGAGCTGCTATCAAACCATGGATCATGTTCCTCTTTGTCTGGGAGAAATGACTCCAAAGATGAAATTTGAATGGTGAGGAAAAGATGATGATGTACTCAGGAAATTTCTCCTAAACAAATGCTCATGTGGAAGTGAGATGGGGGCTGGGCATATCTGAGGCAGAGCTTAAGGGGGCTTCTCATGGCGTTGAGAACGTTCCTTGCGACTTCAGGCATGCAGCAGGGTGTTTTAGATGACCATTGTGAGATGGATGGAATAAGACTGGAGACAAGATGAATGCTGGGATCCTGCAATGCTCTTGCATGAGTGGCTGGTGGCTCACCTGAAAGAACTAATTATGTCTAAAAAAGAAATCAGGAATTTGTTTTGATTAGGTAATACCTATAATCCGAGGCATATTCAGGATCCTGATCTTAGTATTGTGGTTTCAAAACAACCCAGCAAAGGGAAAAATGCATGAGACTCATACTCCCAGTTTAGAGCAAGAACAAAGATTGAAGTAGAGCTGTGGCTCAAGAGCTAGAGTGCTACCTTGAGCAAAGAAAAGCTAAGAAAAACTCCAGGTCTTGAGTTCAAGGCCAGGAATGAAAGAAGGAAGGTAAAAAAGGGAAGTATGTGAGGAAGGGAAATATATAAATGAAAGAGAGAAGGAACTAGAAATTTAAAACTAGAGAATATTTAAAAGTCATCAGTCCTTCTAAGAAAAGTGTTGGAGTATGGGTTCTATATGTGGTGAACTGGAAGCCCAGCAGTGACTTGTTAACCAAAGAGTCACCATGATGAGCAAAGGATAGAAATCTGCATGAGCCTCTTAGCGGATGGAGTCACAGAAGAGAACCTCAGCTCCCATCCCATAGTTAGAAGTATATAGAGATGAGGAAGTTGGCATCACCTTGATGTCATTGTGTCCATGGAGACTGGAAGCCATGGCTCTGTGAAAGCACAATGTTCTGGTTACTGAGCTGGGAGGCTGAGGAGAGCCAAGTCCTGGCCATGAAGAAATCAGGGTGGCAGCAGAGCAACTCTGCTGCAGTGTGTGCCTGCTTGGCTGTTCTTATTCTGTGGTGGATCAGGCCGGAGCGGGTGATAGTAACTGTTTTGTGGTCACAAGCCCTTCACCAAGAGCTTCCTCTGGGATCCTCATAAGCTACAGGGTGGCTGGTGTTGGGTTGTGTGTGGGGTGGAAGTTACAGAGGGATGGACGCATGGCAAGGTGGGTGAAGAGATGAGAGGAATGATGAGATCCCAGTTCATTGGTTTCCAAGGTTAATGGGTGGGAGGTAGAGAGGCATGATGGAGGAATGATGGAGGCAGGGGAAGGTGGTGACAGAGTGAGGCCATCTGTAGTGTCAGCCTGGCCATCATCTGAAGCCCATAGGCAGCTTCCTGATCCTTCACTTAGTCCTGCTCCTTGTTGAGGGAATGTCACGTGTACCCAGAGCTAGGGGTGGGGCAATGTTAGTAGCACCTGGAGAACCATTGGCCTCTACCTGGGTGAGGGGTGGTTATGGCTCCCATGCTGGGTGGCCTGATAGCTATGGAACAGATCTCTCCTTAGCTACCACAGTCAGTGGCTGCTCTCCATCTAGGGTTAGGGCACCTGCTCAGCCATCAGGACACCCCATGCCAGGACAGAGGCCTACAATTCAGATGGCAGCACAGGGGTGAAGATGATCTCACCGTAGCCCTAGTTACATGGCTGTCCCTACTTGCAGGACAGGATGAGCTGGGGGAAGATGTTCTCTGTGTTTTTCCACAGCCTATCCCGGCCTCTTCTTGTGTCTGATTAGACCAAGAGAGTACCAGGTTCCCTCTCATAGTCCTGGTTCTTTTTCTTTTACAGTCATGAGGCTTGAACTCAGGTCCTGGGTACTGTCCCTGAGCTCTTTTGCTCAAGGTTGATGCTCTACCATTTGAACCATAGTGCCATTTCCAGCTTTTCCTTTTCATGTGGATCTCTGATATGTCCAGTACTGTGCCTGCAGGGAGGCACTCACCCCACAGACAGAGCCACCTCTGCCGTGACTGTGACTGCCCACAACCCTCACACCCACTCCTTGCACACCCCTCGACTCCAGTTTTAGCTCCTCTTGGACTGGGTGTCCAGCCTATCCTTTCCTACACTCACAAAGGGTCTACAATTGTCTTCCCAGGGTCCTTTCTTCTGCCAGCCAGAGTACAGACTGTACACATCTTGACGATCACAGAGCTCAAAGCCAAAGGCTGAGATGCAGAAGGGGGTGACCCAGTAGCTGCACAGGGCCCATGGATCATCCTGTGCATCCCCCAGCCTGTGACTTCCCCCACCCCCTTGGCAGGGAAGCTCCATGCCCACATCCTGATCCATGGTCCCCTCCAATTCCATTCTCCCTTGGATTTTGCAGACTGTCTACCATCAGGATCTAAAATTCTATTCATCACTTTATGTCCTTATCACTGATTTGCTACTTTGGCAGGATCTCCCCGTGCCTGGAGAGTGGGCATGTCATGTATTCTCTGTGGAGAAGTTGCACCAGGAGAAGAAATACGCACTTCATGTGAGTGTTGGACAGGGCAGGAGGGCTCCCTAGGATCAGAAGCCACAGGAGGGGTGCAGATGGGGGAATGCTAGGGGCCCCGGGGGACAGTGGGAGTTAGGGCACAGTTGGTTCCTTCTGCAGGGTTGACACCGGTTCACAAACCCAACAGTATGAGGTTCACATTACAGATGTCATAGACAGTGCAGATTGCCAATGGGCGCAGGGGTCACTGTCACCCCCAGATGCTGGCTGCATGCTGGGATGCACGCAGAGATGTTTTCAAGATCAGATAATGAGGATGTTGCAGGGTGTAACCATTCTTTTCAGATGGCTCTCTACCTCTCTTGAGCTTCATCTCTATCTTTGGCTTTTTCTTGGCAGTTAACTGGAAATGAGAGTTTCATGGTCTTTCCTTTCTGGACTGGCTTCAAACAGAAGCTATGCACAGTTTTCAAACCATACCCTACTGAAGAAGGGAAGCTTGATCTGGTGCTTAACTGGGTTGCACTTTGGCTCTGTTTGCTATGCCTCACGGGAGGGGGATCATCATTTGTAGACTAAGATCTCATGACCTTCAAAGCCAAATGCTACCTGAAAGTTCAGGGTCCCAGCCTATGTGTTGGGCCGGGGTGAATACATTCTCTGTTATGCTGGGTCATCAACCCATGTTTTAAGCTGGAAGTAGGCAGTGCCACATTTGATAAGAACATCTGCCAGAGATTGTCACCTCATGAAAGCAGATTCTAAATTTGTATTCCATTTCCTGTGGTGGAGAAATCCCCTCCAAGTTAGACAGGCTCACATCCACCTGCAGGTCATACTCCTAATGCACCCTTGAGTGTCCTCATGGTATTGGGATCTAAGTTTGTAGGGAATGCTGCTTTAGTCCATGAATTAGCTGGACAAGTGATGACAAACGTGTTGTGGATTAATATGAGAACAATCTAAGAAGCCCTGGAGGAGCATCAACCTGACCCTCTGTGGTGCTATAAATCTGATAGGATGTTCCAGACTGAGAAACAATCACATGGCTTTGTGTTTGGCACCCAGACAAGTGAGTGCATGTCTTAGCTGTCAGCCAATACAGAGGAGGACATGAATAAGTGGGTGGAAAGCATCTGTCAGACCCCTGTCTGGGGGCAGGTGGAGAGAACATAGGAAGGTAGATACCATGGCTGTGGTGGGGCCAAAAAAAAAGGGTAAAAGAGGCAAAGGAACCAGGTACTGGTAGCTCAAGACTGTCATCCTAGCTACTCAAGAGTTTGAGATCTGAGGATCACAATTCAAAGCCAGCCCAGGACAGAAACTCCATTAGACTCTTATCTACAATAAACCACTGAATGCAAGAAGCTCAAGCTCAGTGACAGCATCCAGGCCTAGCGTTCAAAACCCAGGACTGGCAGAAAAAAGTATCAAAGGACAAGAAGCTGGCCAAAAGTTAGAGGGACTCTATCTTGACAAACAATACAATGGTAAGTTGCACTCAGAAGACTTGCACAAAATCTGGAAATGCCTGAGACCTATCTATGTATGTTTCCTGTTTGTCTAAATACATATGTTTATGCATTTATATATTAGTATAGAGAGACAGATCAATACATAAGACTATACATAGGCAGACACCTATGGGTGGGTGGTATAGTGTGTGAGAGTTTGTGTTTGTGTTTTGTGGATGGCTATCTCTGTTTAAGAAAGATAGAAAATATGTAAATATCTTTAAAAAAACTTGATAAAATATAGAGAGAGAGACATACGGTCTTGAGGGAATCTGAAATGACAAGATTGTTCACAGGCACGTTTATCCTTATGGATTCCTCAGCAAGTTTTAATTTTTTTCATTATTTTCTTTCTTTTTTTGAACCAGTGCTAAGGATTTCTCTCAGGGACCAGGTGCTGGATTCTAACGAGGATCCCCAGACCTCAGGCTTCTCTATAGCTACAATTAACAATATGAGAACCCAGCACTGGGTTCCAATGCACAGGGCAAGAAATTGAGTGAATCTCTCAACTCCAATTAGCTATAATAAGCTACAAGTAAAAGACCAATACCTTTGAGGAAAAGATGCTGAGGGTTATCACACAGGCCCTATGAGTAAGCCCTAAACCCTGTACACATGTGTGCATGCACACATTGGCAGATACACACACACATGCACACACACATTATCTCAGGCAATATTGTATTTTGAATTAATATCCAAAGATTGGACAACAGGATAGCAAGTAATAAAATCTGTTTTTCTTGTCTACATTGAGGGAAAGGGATAAGTCACAAGATGCAGAAGCGAAGAATTCAGAGGAAAATGCTGTGAGTGAATAACTTGTAAAAAGCACATTTCTTTTCTTTTCTTTTCTTTTGTTTTTTCTGCCATTCCTGGGGCTTGAACTCAGGGCCGGAGCACTGCTTTGGCTTTTCCCAAGTCTAGCCCTCTGGCACTTGAGCCGCATTGCCATATGGGTTTTTATATCTGTGTGATATTAAGGACTCAATCCTAGATCTTCATGGATGCTAGACAAGCACTCTACCACTGGGCCAAACTCTAAACCCCGATAAAGTATTTATAAATAGTCATCATCATCATATCAAAATATCCTTTCTCCTACAAAGAATGAACACTTATCTATGTCTGTAAGACTTTTTTTATGTCACCAAAGCTTCTGTGATTTTCCCACTTGCATTTTTACAGATGACAGCACAGATATTCATCAGGAAGAAAAATAGATTACGATACAGAAACCTAACAACGTCCAAGTAGATTGAAGTGAATAATATGTGCAAGATGGCCTGGGTGTTTCATCTATTTGTAGAGTGCTTGGCTACCACACAAAAAGACTCTCGTTTGATTCTGCAGTACTATAGACATACAAAACGCTGGAAGTGGTGCTGTGGCTTGGTGGGACAGCTATAGCCTAAAGAAAGCCTAAGAACAATGGTCAGGCTCTGAGATCAAGTCCCAGGACTAGCAAAGAAAATGTGCAAGAGGCAAAATGCAAGCTGAGAAGGCACTGTGAAGCAAAATGTCTTGTGAAGGGTAAGGGGAATAGTAACAGTTAAGTTTGGATCTTACCTAAGAAAGGCTCCTTGAGCCTGAGACCAGGCTAGCACTTACGCCTAGTTAATGACTTGGGATTTGAACAAAAAGGTGTGCTGTTTACTACATCCATATGTGAGGTGGGAAGGGAGATTCAGCCTCCAGTATGTCTTTGGGGAGGTGTTCTGTGAGCAAGGAGCTTTGGTCATTGGGCCTTGAAAGGTGACCCTACCTACCTCACAATGGAACAGAATATGGAACCCTGGTAACCAAGCCACTGCATGTGACAACCAGCTCAAGCCAGCTCCCTTGGCTTGTGGCTCAGGAGGAAGAAAGATGTTGCTGTGCTGTTGCCAACGGTCAGGAGGCTGGGATCTCAGGCATGAGAGATATGAATGTCTCACTTGAAGAAGTAGATTCTTGATCAGTGCCAAGCCAAAATTCCCGTATATCAGGCATTTCTCTAGGAAGAAAGCCAGGAAACTCCAGGGCAACTCAGATGAGGTATATTGAGAGGAAACCTATTTGAACCCATCATCCTGCCCACACACTACAACCTTCTTGTGTGCTTTCAAGTGACTATACTGAGATTAGAGTGTGTCATTTCCAATCTACTCTATTCCAATTCCTCAGTGTGAAGTGTGGTCCCATTCCTACGTTTGAAATATCCACTATTTTGCCAACATAATTTGATGGTAAGTCAGCTCAGACTCTGAATGAGCCTTGTAACCTATGGATCCTGGAGGAAGGCCTGTTGGAGATGCTGCTGACAAAGCTGATCGCTGCCTACCAGAAAGCTGATCTCTTTTATGTGGGAAACTTCCTGCACAATTTCAAATAGTGGAGGACAATGTAGTAGTTGCTGTAAATTCTCTTGAAAAAGTGAGTGTTCCCCCTCCAAACCCAGGTTTGCTCACCCCTCCTGGCCAAGCCTTGGAATACTTGGCTCCTCTCTGAGCCTGTTTGCTTCACTGGGGTGTTCACAGGGGAGCTAAGCATGATACAAGTGCACAAACTACTTCATTATGACTGGGACACAATGCCATTTCATTTAACTCACAAGCTACTGGAGTCTCAACAGTGTGCTTACTGAGAAGTTGGATTTCAGGCATGAGGAAGTGGCTCCCAACTGCAGCCCTCACCTAGGTGACATCCTAGGAAATCCCATTTCCCAGTAAGAAATGAGGTGTCAGTACTAATGGCGGAGGCCTGTGAAATACTGGCGTCAGAGGAAAAGCTGGGGGCTGAATCACTTTTGAGCCATCAGGGAGGGATTGTGATAGCTTTGCCTGTTAGAACCTGAAAGCATTTACATTTTGGTGTGTGGTCCAGTGCTGCCACTTGAACCTGAACCCAGGTCTAAATGCCATCCCTTTGGTGTTCAAAAATTAGCACTGTACCATTTGAGTCATAGGTCAAGTTCTGGCTTTTTGCTGCCTAATTGAAGACAAGTGCCTTTAGACTTTTACTGACTAGACTGGCTTTCCACTGTGATCTTCAGAGCTCAGCCTGCTGGGTGGCTAAGATTAGAGGAATGAGCATTTAGTTCTTTATTTAGACCATTCACCTATTGATTTATTTAGAGCATTTACTTAGTTAATTTAAGGTGCGTTTACTTTGGACAGATTCATAGAGGCCTCTCTCAGAAGCTTCTGGAAGTGGGGTGTAAAAGTCATCCTGTTCTCGAGTGTCTCTTACCCCCCTCCCAGCACATAAGTGCACATCTCTGCAGGACAGCCACAGCATTAGAGTCCTGCAAGAAAGGGGCTTTGGTAAAAGGCTCAGGATGGAGAGAGAGGGCTCTCATTTTCCTTGTACCAAATGTGCCCACAGCATCATGTGTTCCATCTATACGATGTGAATGGACTTCTACCCCAGTGATTTCTACGAGTTCAAGAACTGCCACACCCTGACACAACTCAACCTCTATATGAGGCTCCACATGCCGGCTTTGGGCCTGCTCTTCTAAACACATACTTTTTGACCAGCTGGAGGAATGTGCAACCAGTAAGACCAAGAAAAAGTAGAATTCCTGGTGTGGGTGCCTCAGAGCCTGTGAGTAGGAAGCCCATGTGGTCAAGATATTGGTTGGCCCTTACTTCTACAGAGCTTGGCAAAATGCCCTTTATGGGTGGTGTCACCCAGGTAATGTCTGTCCTCTGAAAGGACTTGGGAATAAGCACTCATTAGAAAGACCCTACACCTCCTCAGTGTTCAGTCCAAACTCCAGTTCTACAGGTTCCTCCATTAGATCCTCATGGAAGTTGAGTGACACTTCAACTTGCAGAGTCCACTCTGTCCACTCTGTACCTATTTCCATTCTTAGGTTTGGGTCATCGTGGAGGAGCTTATCCTGAACTCCGGATGAAAAACCCACCAATGGAGCTGGTGACTGATGGAGACTGAGAATCATCACTGCACTCCAGAAACCATGGGCCTTCTGTAGAAATTACGAAACAGGTTTAGAGTCCTGTGGATATACCTTTTGCACTGAACCCCATGTGTGACACAGTTGAACCTGCAGATACTATGGAGGAAGAAGAATAGCAGCCAGATTTCCTTCCGTTTCCTTTCACACTCCACCCAGAGTCAGTCCATCTGAGTCAGAGTAACACTCCACTTATTGTGCAAGCTGAAGGGGCACATGCTGGGCTCATGATAAATGTCAACATGGGAAGCAGCAAGTGTACTCTCAATACTGGATTCATTGGAGGAAAATGAATCCATCCTCACAGAATATCCAGACCCATCCATCTCCCTAAAAAAGACTCAATCTCCATTCGACAAACCAGAATCCATCCCCCTCTTAACTCAGGAAGGACATTCTGTTTCTCATGAGGAAGGAGACCCTTCTGAGGACTCTGAAGTAGAATTACTGTCTGAAGGCAACTTGGAGGCCAGTCTGGATTTAGAGCTTCCCTGTCCCCTTCCTAAAAAGACGTCTCTTTATCTTGCTCTCATGATTCTTGTCAAGTATTCATTGTATTTACTTTGCTAACTATTAAACTCTCATTGTTAATATTATGGTGTGCAGTTCTTCAGTGCTTATTATACTGTGTTTTGTTTTCCACTTATAATGTGAGACCTCAGACACATAGGTCCTGGGTGGGCCAAAAACCAGACAGGTCTGGTCCCATAGAAGACAACCTTACTGGATATACAGGGAACTATGAAATGCATGGAATCACCAGGAATCCAGGCCAGGCCTCCATGGAAACACAAGTCAGCTACCAAAGCTTAAGGACAGAGCAGATGCCTGGAAATGTGTTTTGTCAATCGGGAGAAGTGCCAGAGTAACTGTAATATTATGTGGGACTCTGTTCTGTGAGTTCAAGTCTGTTTATATATCCATTGTGCTTTGTACAAATATTTAAGAAAATTAAAACTCCACAATAGCATCAAAAATCTACTTTGGCTTTGAATGTGGCCTAGTTGTAGAGTGCTCGCCTAGTATACAAGAAGACCTTGATTCAATTCCTCGGCACTGCATACACAGAAAAAGCAGATGGGGCACTGTGGCTCAGGTGTCAGAGTGCCACCCTTGAACAAATGTGGCCAAGGACAGTTCCTGGTCCCTCAGTTCAAGCCCCAGGACTAGCCAAACAAGAAATCATACCATTTTCCACACATTTGGAAATAAATCTGTTTTATCTAACCCTACTTCTTTTTTGCCAGTCCACAGTCTGTGCCACCAAGCCAAACTACTGGCCCCCAACCTTACTATTTTTAATCATTTAATTTTTTTACATAATCATATTTCATGCTGTCTGTATTAATACCATAAACAGTATGCTTAGTGTAATAATGTTAAAGGTGAAACATAAGAAATTAATAAATAAAATTCCTTTTTTATTAGTTTTATAGCATTACTACAATTTTATGAGAAAAATTACCTAGAATGTTTATTTTAGAGTTCAAGTAATCCATTTTGATAAATATATCAACCTACATCATTTATTTGAACACATTTTAAACTATTTTTTTCAGGAATGCAAATACATACATATTTGTTGTAAATGAAATTTATGACTTGGGGGGAAGGGAAAAAGAAAAGGGGAAGGGGGTAACAGTGTTTACAAGAAATGTACTCATTACATATGTAACAGCAATCTCTTTGTATATCACCTTGACAACAAATTTTTTGAAAAGTACAAGTTTATATGTCTACTTTGGGCAGAATTTTTTTTTGCCAGTACTGGGCTTAGACTCAGGACCTGAGCACGATCCTTGTTTTTGTTTTTGTTTATTCTTAAGGCGCAAGGTCTATCACATGTGCCACAGCACCACTTTTATCTTTTTTTATCTATGTTGTGCTGAGGAATTGACCTTCGGTCTTCATTCATGCTCGGCAAGAACTCTTCCACTAGGCTTAACTTATGGCCCCAGTGGGAAGGAAGATTTCCATAAAATATGTAGGAAATATGTACACTAAGGAAAATCCATCAAAAATAGAAGAAAAATTATATACTTAGATAACGACATGCCAGTATTATGGCAGATTTCAGTAATTCTAGCTTCAAGAGTGGCCTATTTGGACCGGGAGTTGGCTGGCTGAAGTAAAGTGCTATCCTTGAGCAAGCCCTAGGACAGTGCTCTGGCCATGAGTTGAAGGCATAGGACATGGAAAAAATAGTAATTTAATGCCCGTGACTGGTGGCTCACCCTGGTAATCCTAGCTACCCTGGAGGATCGAGGTTCAAAGACGGCCCAGGCATAAAAATCTGTGAGAATCTTATTTCCAAATAATCCAGAAAATTCAAAATGACAAAGTGCCTCAAGTGGTAGAGCTCTTGCCTTGAGCTGAAGAGCTTAAGGTAAACATCCAGGCCCAGAGTTCAAGCCCCATGAGTGAAAAAAAGAAAAAGAAAAAGAAAGCCCTTAACTAAGGCTGGAGTGCACACTAGTGGTAGTTTGCTTGCCTAGTATGCACAAAGCCCTGTGTTCAATTACGCTGTACCACTTACACCAAAAAAAAGCTGGAAATGATCTCAGAAGGTTGGGTTCTGAGGATCACAGTTCAAAGCCAGGCCAGACACTAAAGTCAATGAAACTGTTACTTCCACTTAAGCACCAGAAAACCAGAAGTGACACTGTGGTTCAAGGTGTTTAAGGTTGTAGCCTTGAGCTGAGGAACCCAGGGACACTGCCCAGATGCACAATTAAAGTCTTACAACCAAGAGAGAGAGAGAGAGAGAGAGAGAGAGAGAGAGAGAGAGACAGAGACAGAGACAGAGACAGAGACAGAGACAGAGACAGAGACAGAGAGACAGACAGACAGAGAGATAGAGAGAGAGAGGCAGACAGACAGAGACAGACAGAGACAGAGAGACAGAGACAGAGACATCAAACAGTCAGGCACTGCTGGCTGAAGCGTGTAATTCTAGCTACTATGGAGGCTGAGATTGGAGGATCTTGGTTAAGAGCCCAAAGCCAGCCTGGACACATATGTTTGTGAGACTTACATCACCAATTAACTACCAGAAACCAAAAATGGAGCTGTAGAGGAAGAGCGCTAGCCTTGAGCTGAAGAGGTCAGGGACAGTAAGGCCCAAAGTCCAAGCAACATGACGAATCAATAATAAAAAAAGAAGATAGTTAAGAGTAATGATGAATAATTTTGGGCTGGGAGTTTGGCCTAGTGGTAGAGTGCTTGCCTAGCATGCACGAAGACCTGGGTTCAATTCCTCAAAATCACATACATAGAAAAATGCTGGAAGTGGTGCTGAGGCTGAAGTGGTAGAGCATTAGCCTTGAGAAAATATAAGGACAGTGCTCAGTCCCTGAGTTCAAGCCCAGGATTGGCCAAATCAAAAGTAGTAGAGCACTGGCATTGAACTGAAGATCTGAGGAACAGCCCAGGCACAGAGTTCAAGCACCGCAAAGAACAACAACAAAATCTATGAAATGGCAGTGGTGGTTTTAAGCTAAGCAAAAATAGAGTAGAAACTGGTAAAATACATATTTGTGTGTAAGCAAAATAGCCAGACTTATGCATTAGAACAGGATAGCAACTTGAAAAAAAATTTTGTTTTCCATCTCACTAGGTCCTGTCTCTTAATTTATTCAAGTAAGTAAAATGCTGGGTTTTATAATCGTTGCTCTGAATATTAGAAAATCATAATATCTCTCATTAACCAACAAAGACCAGGAACTGGGGCTTCGTTCAAATGGCAGAGTATCAGACAAGAGAAGAAAAAATTGAAGTAAGATCTTGAAGTTCTTGATCCAGAACCTGCATAGTAACAGAGCAGTAGCCTGGTGATGGTACCTCACACCTATAATCTTAGCTACTCAGGAGGCTAAGATCTGAGAATCAAAGTTTAAAGCCAGCCAAAGTACCCAGTTAAATGCCAGAAAAACCAGAAGTGGCACTGTGGCTCACAGATTAAAGCACTAGCCTTGAGCTGAAGAGCTCAGGGACAGTGCCCAGGCCCAGAGTTCAAGCCCCACAATTGACAAAAATCAAACAAGCAAACAAAACTCACAAAGAAGCCTGCAGACCACAGTAGTTCTGCTGAGTCTCTTCTCTATGGGGATCAGGAAACATTTCACTTTTTCTGTCTCTTCCCATCTCAACATTCATACTAAAATAAGACTGTGTTGAAAGTTTCAATTTATAAAAATGTTTTTCATGAAGCACCCTGAAATATTCATCGCTTATATCTCAATTGAAGATAGTTGATTTGGGGCTGCATTGGTAGAGTGCTAGCCTTGAGCAGAAAAGGTCAGGGATACAGCTGAAGCGCTCAGTTGAAGACCCAGTGCTAACACACAAAAGAAATTATGCACTTTATACATATTTTCTAATTTCTTAATGAATTTTTCAGTCTGTATAAATATAGGGTACATTCCTTGTTACTTAAGTAAGATTGCTCTTTTTTTTTTCTTTTTGCCAGTCCTACGGCTTGGACTCAGGGCCTAGACATTTTCATTGGACTCGCTTGCCCAAGGTGAGTGTTCTGTCTCTTGAGACACAGCGCCACTTCTAGCTTTTATTGTGAGTATGCGGTACCGGTGAATAGAACCTAGGTCTTCATGCATTCTAGGTGAGCACTCTACCATTAGGCTACATTCCCTGGCAGTGTGATTCCTCTTACAGTCATTGTATGTTCATAGAGTTTGATCTCACACACTGTAGGGCCCTGGTTGGCTTTGACCTGTGATCCTAAACCCTGAGCATCCTAAGTAGCTGAAATTAAATTGTGAACCAGCATGATGACTTCCATTCTTTTTTCTACAAAAATAAATGTAGTTATCTAAAATATATCTATAGCTGAAAAAAATGAATCTCTCCCAAACAAATCTTCAAAGAAACAACCATCCTATTAAAAGGTGGGCTAAAGACTTAAAAGAGTATTCTCTGAAGAAAAAATTAAAATGGGCTTTAGACACATGAAGAAATGCTCCATATCTCTAGCAATAAGGGAAATGAAAATCAAAACAACTTTGAGATTCCACCTGACTCCAGTCAGAATGGCCATTATCAAAAAATCTAATAAGAGATACTGGTGGGGAAGTGACCAGGGGGATCACACCTACACTGTTGGTGTGAGTGTAAACTCGTTCAACCACTAGGGAAAGCAGTGTGGTGATTCCTCAAAAGACTGAACATAGAGCTCCCCTATGATCCAGCAAATCCACTACTAGGCATCTACCCAATTGTCCAGAAAAAAGGACATACTAAAGCCACTAGCACAATGATGCTCATTGCAGCACTATTTACCATAGCAAAGCTATGAAACCAACCCAGATGCCACTCAGTAGATGACTGAATCAAGAAGATGTGGTACTTATACACAATGGAATGCTATGCTGCCATCAGAAGGAATGACATCGCCCCATTTGTAAGGAAATGGAAAGACTTGGAAAAAATCGTATTAAGTGAAGCAAGCCAGACCCAAAGAAACATAAGCTCAATGGTTTCCCTCATTTGTAACAATTAGTTCACATCTAGGACTCTCCTAGCAGAGGATTACAATAACTCAAAAACCTAGGTATATAAGGTCATATAGGATGAGACTAAATGAAAGGATCTCTAGGATATGGGAACAAGAGCTATATCTTGTGTCATCGTTGCTCTTAATCTTGTGTGATTTTTGTCCTTAAACTACTATGTTATTTCTCATCTCTTATTTTGCCCTTTGGTTAATGTCAGATTGTTACTGTATCTGATTTTTTCCCTGGCATATTGTATATATGTTTATTTGTTTATGTCAAATAGGAAAGGGAAGGGGGGAAACAAGATGATTGGGAAGGGGAGGGGAGAGGGAACTGGGGACAAAAACATGTGGAGTGGAATAAATGTGTGAGAAGTAATGCAGTCCACTACCTGTAAATGTAATCGTAACCCCTCTATACATTACCCTGAAAATAAAAAAGAGACTATAAAAATATCTGTAGAAAATGAGGCTGGATGATGGAAACAACCAGATGCCCTACTACAAAAAATGTGATACACGCACACACAAACACACACACACACACACACACACACACACACACACACACAATGGAATGATACATAGCCAACCGACAAGATAAAATAATGGCATTCTCGGGGAAGTGGATGAAAAGGAAAAAAATCATATTAAGTGAAGTAAGCCAAACTCAAAGGAACGTAGGCCAAAGAGTCTCCCTCATTTGTCAAATTCAGTAGAAACCTTGGGCTCTGGTACCAGACATTTACAATAGAACAAAATCTAGAGACATCGTGACAAATAGTATGACACTAAATGTAAGGACCTCCAAGATAAAGAAACAAAACTCATATAATGAGTGATTGTTGTCCTTAATGAACTATGTGATCTCTTATCTCTTTTGCTATCCCTTGGTTATATCATATTGTTACAATATTTCACCTTGTTTTCTGATATATTTCATATGTGCCTAATTGGTTATTTGAAATTGGATAGGGAAGGGGGGAAATGAACATGAGTGAGGGTAGGGGAAGGGAAATGGGGACCATATCATTACATGGGGTATCAAAGTTTGAGAAGTAATGCACCTTCTATCTGGTGAATATAATGTAACCCTTCTATAAATTACAACAAAAATAAATACATAAAAAGAAGATCTGCACAGAAAAAAATAATAATGGCATTTTTGGGGTAGTGGATGAAATTAGAGTGAATCCTGTTGAGTGAGATAAGTCAAGACCAAGGAACAAAAGGTACATGGTATCATTAATATATGGATATTAGTTTCAAACAGTAGTAGAGCGATGATTGAATAGTTGATACCCAAAGTTCTGGACATAATTTTGGAGATATAAACATAACTACATAGACATAAAAATCTAGGATAGACTATACACTCTATAGACATGTGTTTTATTATAGATTAATCTGTATCTATGACATACAAAGACTCAGCTTAATTTTTACTATATTCTAAAATCTATGTGCCAGTGATTGTATAGCGATTCCCTTCTTGAATACTTGTTGGTTAAACATGACATTTGAAATATGATGTGAAATTCAATGTTAATAAATTTTTTTAAAAAAGAGGCTAGAGGTAAATACCACTAATGTACTTGTTCTAATTGGTACAGATATTTTCCTAATGAATCAAGGGGTTTTATTACATCTTTATGCAATTATTTTAGTTCTGAGTGTTCTACACTCAATGATACTTCTGGAAAGATGATATAGCTGACTGTGTAGATGGTATGAAGACATACTGGCCTAAACGTAGAATAAAGCATTGGTAAGTGGCTGTTAGCTGTCAAGATTCTACTGGAATATGTGGAATGAATTTATTAAGCACAATGCAGGCTCTTAGTCAGATCAGGATCAAGATTATGTGGTTCCATGAGATGAATGAGGAAAGATCAGAAAAATCTACTAAGATATCCAGATATACTTTTGAAACTAAGGTATCTGGACTCCTTTTTTTTCTTTCTTGGTGGGGAGCTTGAAATTTGGACCTGGGCAAGGTCTCTTAGTTCTTTTTCCTCAAGGCTAATGCTGTACCAGTTTTAGCCACAACTCCACTTAGTTTTTGGGTGGATAAGTGGAGAGTAGAATCTTACAGTTTTTTTTTGTTTTCATTTTTTTTCTTGCAAAGGCTTTGATTCACCTTCTCCCTGGCTAGTAGAATGACAATTATGACCCTCCAACGCCTGGCTAGTGATTTTTTGAAAACTGGACTTTATTCCAAATCACATAACTGGTTCCTAGCAAAGTTTTGAAGCCTGACTTAAATGTGACAGATTTTTGTCACTTGGAGACACTCTGTGCTGAACGTTAGAAATCTACCAGCTGAGTCACAGCGGCACTTCCAGTTTTTTGTTTATGTGGTGCTGAGGAATGGAATCCAGGGTTTCATACATGCTAGGCAAGCTTCATTTTCAGCCCAAGGTTTTATGTTTTGTTTTTTCAGTGTTGTTGATTCTAAGGTACTGTATGATGTTCTTTCATTTTCTTTCCTTTTTACCCCTTTTCTTCTTTTTCCTTTAGTTTTATTCTCTGTAGTCACTGTGTTGAATTCGGGTACCCTGTGTCTTGTACATAGGTTTATGTGATTTGGAATGGAGAGGGTATAATAAAATGGTAAAAAAAAAAAAAAAACAAAGGAAAAAGGGTGAACCAATTGAACAGTGATACTTGGAAGACACTAAACGGAAATGAACTGAACAATCTGGGTGGAGAGGGGGCTGAGGGTAGGAAAACAGAGAAAAAGGAGGGAGGGGATAACAATTTTCTTAAAAAATGAGTTCATTACTTATGTAACCGTATGCCTACTATATATTGACTTAACAAAAAAATTAACTTAAAAAATAATTTAGCCGGGTATGGTGGCTCACACTTGTAAATGTAGCTACTCAAGAAGCTGGGATCCAAGGATAGCAGTTCAAAGTCAGCCTGGGCACTAAAGTCCATGTGACTCTTATCTCCAATTAACCACCAGAAACCCAGAAGTGGCCCTATGGCTCAAGGGATAGGGCAGTAGTCTTGAGCTAAAAAGCTCAGTGACAAGACCCAGGTGCAGAATTGCAGTCCCATGACTTGAATGATGAATGATAGTAGCCAGGCTCTGTGCGCTCACACTTGGAATCCTATCTACACAGAATCAGGTTTGAATCCAGCCCAAACAAATTGCATGATATTCTGATTTACAGTTCATTACCAAAAATCTGGAGGTAGAGCTGTGGATCAAGTGGTAGAACACTAGCCTGAAGCAAAAAAAAAACATTTAAGGACAGTTCCCAGGCCCTGGGTTCAAGTCCCAAGACTTGCATAAAACAAACAAAATGTGACCCTGAGTCATCCATCATTTGGTGTTATAGTTCAATATTCTTGATATGCATCTTAGAAATTAAGTCCCTAGCAAATAATCTCCCCTGAAATTCTGCTTCATAGCTGATTCATAGAATTTCAGCATCATTACTATCACCTTCCCGTTAGCATAGCAGTCTACTACTGAAAATTTGAACAAAACTTTTGAGTAATCCTAATAAATCTGTGTATCATCTGCACACACATCAAATCAGCAGCAGCTATGATCTACTATTATCTAAATGTCTTTAATTAATTCTTGAGTTAATGAGCCTTAAAGAGTAAAACATATGAAATAGTTATGAAACTAACAGTCACCATTCTTCTACCTAATATTGTAATATAAGTTTATAAATGCAAGGACTATTCTGAAGTGTGCAGAAGATAGCTTCTAATTATAATATTCTCATGAAGTATAGTTTTTAAGAAACATGTTGCTTGCTTTGGGAAAGCAAAGGCAAGGAAAAATGATATAAGTAAGTTCCCTATTTATCAGAAGGAAAATACTATTCGGTTTAGATCAACTTTCATTCATTCCGTGCTGATGAAACAAATATTTGCACTTTCTGAGGCCAATCACTTCATTGTGATGCACAATCAGCCAGCTTAGATCAATCTTCCAAAAAAGGAAAGGAACAAATGAGAAGCAATTAAGGTTTCCAAAATGAACCAGGTGGTGGTGGCAGCTCACACTTGTAATTCTATCTACTCAAGACCTGAAATCCAAGGATCTGGACTAAGTCTCTCTGTTATGAAAATATTCCTGTCTGAAACATCATCTCTGTTATCACAGCCCAGCTGATACACTCTGCCCAACAGTTTCCAAACACCAAAGTCCATCTCCTATCTGAAATACTAGCAAAAGTACTCACACATAATTTCCTCTTTGGGAGATAGTTGAAACAAGTACCAGAATCATTTCCCTGTCTTCAGAGTGGAAGTGGAAATATATACTCACTAGAAGCCCATCTAGTAAATTAGAGTCAATCATCTTTCCTCACGTCTTGTTAGTTAAATTGAACAATGAGTGTTTGGATCAGAAGCGATGTGTATGAGCATACAGGTTGTAAAAGTACTGTAATCCTAGCTACTCAAAATAAGTTGAGACCTGAGGATTCCAGTTCAAAATCAGCTATGCAATAAATTCCATAAGATTTTTACCTCTAATTAACCAGCAAAAAACAGAGAGTTGAATTGTGCGTAAAATGCCACAGGCCTAAGCTTTGCATAAAAGTGGTAAGGGGTAGCATTCAGGATGCCCACTCTCTCCACTCCTTTTTAACATACTACTAGAATTCCTAGGCAGTGTAATAAGGCAAGAAGCAAGCAGAAAGGGGATCCAAGTGGAGAAGGAGGAAATAAAAATATCCCTCTTTGCAGATGACATGATTCTGTATTTAAAGAATCCTATAGACTCTACTCCCAAGATCCTTGAGCTGATTCAAAGCTTTGGAAGGGTAGCAGGCCATAAAATCATCCCTCAAAAATCAACTGCCTTCCTTTACGCCAACAGTGAGAGGAACGAGGCAATAATCAGGAAAGAAACTCTTTTCACAATAGCCTCAAAGAAAATAAAGTACCTAGGAATTAGCTTAACTAAGAATGTAAAGGACCGTTTAGATGAAAACTTTAAAACCCTAAAAAAGGAAATTAAAGGAGAACTAAGGAAATGGAAAAACCTCCCATGCTCCTGGATTGGAAGAATCAACATTGTGAAAATGACAATCTTGCCAAGGGCTATCTACAAATTCAATGCAATACCCATCAACATCCCAATGTCATTCTTTAAAGAAATAGAAGAGACAATTCAAAATTTCATATGGAATAGTAAAAGAGCCATATAGCAAAAACACTTCTTAGCAGAAAGAACAACGCTGGAGAAATTTCAATTCCAAACTTTAGACTCTATTACAGAGCTATAATTCTTAAAACAGCTTGGTACTGGCACAAGAACAGGCCTGAAGTCCAATGGAATAGAACTGCGGACCCAGATATTAAACCACAGACCTAGGGCCACTTAATCTTTGACAAGGGAGCCAAAAAATAGAATGGAAGAAAGATAGCCTCTTCAACAAGTTGTGCTGGCAGAAATGGTTAAGCACCTGCAGAAAACTAAAGTTGGGTCCTTCTTTGTCACCTTGCACTAGAATTAACACCAAATGCATCAAAGACCTGGAGGTAAAAGCTGACACACTGAAAAGTTTACAGGAAGGAATAGGAGATACACTAGGCCTCCTTGGCACAGGTCGAAACTTTCTTAATAAGGACCAAGAATCACAGCAAATCAGAGAAAGGCTGGATAAGTGGGACTGCATTAAACTGCAGAGCTTATGTATGGCAACGGATATAGCTAGTAAACTAATCAGGAAACCTACAGAGTGGGAGAAGATCTTCACCAACCAAACAACGGACAAAGGCCTCATATCTAAAATATATCAACAACTCAAAAAATTGAATCACTCCAAAACTAACCTCCAAAGTAACACCCATACCATTAAAAAATGGGCCAAAGACTTAAAGAGAGTCTTCTCTGAAGAAGAAACAAAAATGGCCTATAGACACATGAAGAAATGCTCCACATCTCTGGTCATAAAAGAAATGCAAATCAAAAAAACTCTAAGATTCCACCTCACTCCAGTTAAAATGGCCAGGATCAGGAAAACGAATGACAACGGATGCTGGAGGGGTTGTGGCCAGGAGGGATAACTACTACACTGTTGGTGAGAGTGGAAACTCATTCAACCCCTATGGAAAGCAGGGTGGCAGTGCCTCAAAAGGCTAAACATAGAATTCCCCTATGACCCAGCAATTCCACTACTTGGCATTTACCCAACAATCCAGAAACAAGGGCATACTAAACCCACTAGCACAACAATGTTCATTGCAGAACTATTCACCATAGCAAAGATATGGAACCAACCCAGATGTCCCTCAGTTGATGAGTGGATCAACAAGTTGTCGTATTTGTACACAATGGAATTCTATGCTGCTGTCAGAAAGAATGACATCGCCCCATTTGTTAGGAAATGGAAAGACTTAGAACAAATCATATTAAGTGAAGTAAGCCAGACTCAAAGGAACTTAGGCTCAGTGGATTCCCTCATTCGTCATAATCGGTAGAAACTTTGGGCTGTACTAGCAGTGATTTGCAATAGAGCAAAAGGCCATATATAAGGCCATATAATGTGAAGATAATTGAAAGGACCTCCAGGATATTGAAACAAAAGCCACATAATGAATGATTGTTGTACTTAATGTACTATGTTGTCTCTCATCTCCTTTGCTGTCCCTTGGTTATCCCATATTGGTGTAGTGTCTCACTTTGTTATCTGATATATTGAATTTATTTGTATTTGGATATTTGAAATTTGATAGGGAAGGGGGGAAAACCAAGACGTGTGGGGGTGTAGCGTTGGAGGGAAATGGGTACCAAGACATGTGAATGGGTATCAATGTATTTGAATTAATGCACCTTCTATCTGGCAAATATCATGTAACCCTTTTACTAATTACAATAAAAAAAATTTGAAAAAAGGAAGTTGTAATGTGTGGGGAGGATGATGGGGTCAAATACATTTCTTCTTAGAAATATACCTCATCTGGTTGCCCTGGATTTTCCTGGCCTTCTTCTTAGAGAAAGGCCTGTTATATTGGATTTGTGGCTTGGCAATGATCTAGCATGGATATCTCCAAAGAAGACATCCACAACTTCCATGCCGGGGACTCGAGTTTCCTGATCTTTGGCAACAGCACAGCAACATCTTTCTTCCTCCTGAGCCACAACCCAAGTGAGCTGGCTTGAGTTGGTTGTTAGTTACAGTGGCTTGATTACCAGGTTTCCATATTCTGTTCCATTGTGAGGGAGGCAGGGTCACCTTTCAGGGCCCAATGACCAAAGATCCTTGCTCACAGAAGACCTCACCAAAGACATACTGGAGGCTGAATCTCTCCTCCAATCTCACAATATACATGTGGATGTAGTAAACATCACACCTTATTTGTCCAATCCCAATGTCTGCCACTAGGCCCAACTACCAGTCTGGTCTCAGGCACAAGGAGCCTTTCTTAGGTAAGATCCAAACTTAAGGGTCAATATTGCCCTCATCCTTTACAAAACATTTGCTTCACAGTGCCTTCTCTGCCTGCATTTTGCCCCTTGTCGAATTTTTTTGTTTTTGCTAGTCTTGGGACTTGACCTCAGAGTTTGAACATTGTTCTTGGGCATTCATTAGGCTTTAGCTGTCCCACCGAGCCACAGCACCACTTGCAGCATTTTCTATGTATGTGGTAATGAGGAATCAAACCTGAGTTTTTTTGCGCAGTAGCCAAGGACTCTACCACTAGGTCAAACATACAGGGCATCTTGCACATAGTTTTGACGTCAATCTACTAGGATATTATTAGGTTTCTGTATCCTAATCAATTTTTTCCTGATGATTAGTTTGCTGTCATGTGTAAAAAATGCAAGAGGGAAAAACACAGAAGAATTAGTGAAATTTAAACAAAAGCATTACACACATAGATAAGTGTTCATTCTTGTAGGAGAAAGGATATTTTGATATGACGATGATGACTTTATAATTACTACGTCAGGGTTGAGAGTTTGGCATAGTGGTAGAGTGCTTGCCTAGCATCCATGAAGATCTGGGTTTGATTGCTCAGTATCACATAGATAGAAAATCTAGATGTGGCACTGTGGCTCAAGTGGCAGAGGGCTAGACTTGAGAAAACCCGAGGACAGTGCTCATGCCCTGAATTCAAGCCCCAAGACTGGCAGAAAGATAAAAGAAAATAAAAATGCTTTTTACGAGCTAATTCACTCACAGCATTTGATTCTGAAATCTTCGCTTCTGCATCTTGTGAAATACCCCTTTCCCTCAACGTAGACAAGAAAAACAGATCCATCCCATGGTCCACTGTGAGGCCACTGGTTGGACTAAGAGCTAGTCGTGCAGCAACACATAAGTTTTATTCTAATACTTTCCAAACTTTGTTCTGAAATATGCTACCTACTTACCAACTTAAGTCAGTTATCCTTATGCTATACCTTTTCTTCATGACTACAATATTCTAACACTCCTACGTTAATCCTCTTGTACCTCCCCTGACCTCTCTCATTCTTTTTTTCTATCTCTGGACCTCTGCTCGTCTTTCAACCCTTATACTTCACGGATCTACACTTGATGGCTGTTGAGCAATATTGTATATGTAGGTGGTTAATTATTCTCTAGGCTCAGAACACTTAAAGACAATAGAGATTGGATTGAGAGGCTTATTGTTTTGGGTATAAATCACTTATCATTGGTTGTATTAGACTGGTCTGTAAGTGCACAAAAAGAAAGAGTGATAATACCAATCAAAACTTGTGAACATCTAGTGTCTGCCAGCTACAGAGATCTAGGTTGGTTATATCTGAAAAACTATAATTGTATTTAGTAGTAATCTTGCTCCCATTTTCAAATTGGCAGAACAAGAAACTCAAGAAAAATGTCAAATCAAGAAACAACATCCCCCACCCAATGTAAACAGACAATGGAACAGTCACTCGCAAACCTATAGGAGAGTCTTCCAAGTGCTACACAAATGCAATTGATAAACATCATTAATGGAAAATGTGAAAATATAAAGAAAGAGATAATGGAGGAAGCCATAGCTGAAAAAGAGGAAAGCATAAACAAGGTGATAAGTGAAAAAGAAGAAGCCATAAAGGAGGCCATAATAAAGGATTTTCAAAGAAAGATGGATGAATTCATAGAATCCACAAATAAAAACCGGACCAAACTCCAGCAAATGTCCCAAGAAAATAAAGCTACTGAGCTAACCATTCAAAAGGAAATCAAGGAGAGAAATAAATCCATACATGATCTAAAACAAGAGATGCAAGGCATCAAAAGGGAGTAATTAGAAGCAAGGGAGATGAAAAATAAAGTAGAGAGCTTTGATGGCAGGTTAGACAATGCAGAGGAGAGAATTTCCGGGGCTGAAGATAATTTAGGTATTATAAAGAACAGAAAATGAGTCAATCCAAATCTAGGAAATATGGGAGAGCGCTTCAGGAGGTCCAAGATACAGTTAGGAAGCCTAATTTAAGGCTGGTTGGTATTGAGGAGGGAGTGGAGAAAGAGGTCAATGGTATTGGAAATATACTTCAGGGAATCATCTCAGAGAATTTCCCAAATATCCAGAAGGGCAGGCCCATCCACATACGAGAAACTTTTAGAACCCCAAACAGACCTGACAGAAAAGAACATCCCACCGCCACATTGTGATCCGAACTGGATCAATAGAAACGAAAGGAAAGATCCTAAAGGCAGCCAGGGAAAAGGGATCAGTAACCTATAAAGGCAAACCAATCAGAATAACCCCAGATTTCTCAGCAGAGACCATGCAAGCACGAAGTGACTTGAAGCATATATGTCATGCACTTAAATCAAATAACTACCAACCAAGAGTACTGTAGCCAGCTAAGCTCTCATTCATAACTGAGGGAAAAATAAAAACATTCCATTCCAGGGAAAAGCTGCAACAATATGTCGAAACAAAACCAACACTACAGAGAATTCTCAAAGATGCTCTATACATAGAAAACCAAAATAAATGCAATATAGGGTAAGAAATGGCACCTAAACAGCATACAATCCAAGGACCACAAGAACTGTCAAGAGACACAGGCCCTACTAAAAGCTTTTAAAAATGGTAGGAACTAATAAATATCTCTCAATCCTAACTCTCAATATCATTGGCTTAACTCTCCAATTAAACGGCATAGGCTGTCTAGTTGGATCAAAAAGCAAGAGCCATCGTTCTGCTATCTTCAAGAGACACATCTTACCCAAAAACAATCATCTTTTGAAAGTGAGAGGTTGAAATAAACTCTATCAAGCTAACTGCCCCCATAAACAGGCTGGAGTTGCCATCCTCATATCAGATACAATAGACTTCAAACTAAAATTAGTAAGAAAATACAAAGAAGGTGACTACATACTACTAAAGGGATCTTTCCTCCAGGAAGACATAACGATCCTAAATATTTACACACCCTTTTGAAGATTCTCAAAAGATTGAAGATTCTACCAGTGTAAGTTAGATTCCAGCATTGATATTAAATAATGCTAAGAGTATGGTTTTATATTTGAAATAGCACTGTTGACAAAATCTAACACACATTTGCTTAGTATTTGCTTTTGATTTCCCAAGAAGTTCAGTACAAGCTAACATGTGTGGCATATATCGACTGGGAGAAATGATTCAGAATATGTGACTCATTTGAACAGAAGTCAGTGAAAAGATACAGAAGCAGGATACCCATATTGTGATAATTTGTATCTTTTGCATATTTTGTGTTTGTTATTAATTCCATTTGTAGTGTACATTTCTAGGTAAAAACTTTTAAAATGTTTCCAAACAATTTGTTATTTCAACGGCAAAAAAAGACATTTATATGCCTGATAAAATTCACAGAATCAAATTTTTCCATGTTATTTTTTGTTTCTTGTTTTTTTTTGATGGGTCATAGATCTTGAACTCAGCCTGGGCACTATCCCTGAGCTCTTCAGCTCCAGGCTACCACCTTACCCTGGAGCCAAGCCCCACTTCCCATTTTCTAAAGGTAAATTGGAGATAAGAGTCTCAGGTCTTTTTGTGCCAGGATGGCTTTAAACCTTGATCCTCAGATCTCAGCCTCCTGAGTAGCTAGGATTATAGAAGTGAGCCACCACCCCATCATGCTCAGCTTTCTGGTTTTTTTTAAACAAGCCCTTTGGCTGGAACTCCGTCTGAGCACTGTCCTTCAGCTTTCCTCAAGCCTAGTGATCTTCTACTTGAGCCACAGCACTACTTCTGGTTTTTTCTGTGTATGTGGTACTGCGGAATTGAACCTTCGTCTTCATACAAGCACTCTACAACTATGCCAAACTCCCAGCCCCTCCACATTAGTTTTTATGATAGATCTTTCCATGCATCCAGGATGGCTAGAAATCCTTCTTGAGTTTCCCAAGATCAGGGAGTATAGGTGTGTCCCATCCTGTGGGGCTACATAACCATTGTTTAGGGTACAGTTCTCTCTTCATTCTACCCATCTAGAGCAATTTTCATCTTCCATGTATAATCATTAAACATTCAGCTCCTGTTCCTCTCTACTCCATTCTCTGGAACCATCGTGCTTTTTGGCTCTAAGGGTTTGTTGATCCTTGGAAGCTCTGGAAGGGAAAACATACCCTAGCTCTTCCTTTATGACTGCTGTATTTTTAGTTTACTGTAATGAAGATTCATCTGTAAAATATAGTAAAATGTTCTTCCTTTTCAATGCATTGTTTTGCATTTTTCTATCTTTGGATTATTATTAATAGTTGTGAATGGATTCTCCACATATTTGTTCTAGTCTCTGCTTTCTCTTCCATTAGGTACAAATCTAGAAATAGAAGTGTTGGACCATATTTCTATGTAATTCTATATTTAGTACTTTTTAGCACTCTCCACGCAATTTTTGATTGTTTTATATTCCTTGCGGAAACATTCCAGAGTTCTACTTCTTCTCACTTCCTTCCCAGTAATAGTTAGACTTTGAAAGTTGTTTTTTTGTATGCGTGTGTGTGTGTGTGTGTGTGTGTGTGTTTGTGTGTGTGTATGTGGATCTTTTTGTTTAAAACTATATTTATATTAACATATTTAAAGTAATGATTTCATTGTAATTTTAATTTTTCTCATGACTGTTAATATTAAACTTCTTTCTACATTTTGAACTACTATTTCTATATATTCTTTTTAGAAAATCCTCTCCAATCTCCAATTTTTTCCCTTTTTTTGTGGGGTAGTGGGGAAAGTCATGGGGCTTGGACCTTGGGCCGTGAGCTCTTTAGTTTAAGGCTATTGTCCTACCCTGAGTATTGCCCCTCAGTTCTTCTGCTCACAGCTCCCTACCCCTCTTCCCATTATATACAGAACAAAGGTCATCCTCAGTCTTTTTGAAAAAGTAAAACATACAGTAAATTTGTAGTATGAATCAGCAAGAAATAAATTTCTTGCCAGGTGCAGTGACTTCTACCTGTAATCCTATCTACTCAGATATCAGGCTGATATCTAATGATTTGGTTCAAAGCCAGCCTGGGCATTAGAAAGTCTATGAGACTCTCATCTACACTTAACCACTAGAATATGGGAAATTGCACTGTGGCTTCATAGGTAGAGTGATAGCCTTGAGTTGAAGAGCTCAGGAACAGTGCCCAGGCCCAGAGTTCAAGCCTTACAAATCCCCCAGGCTAAGAAAAGAAAAAAAAGTTTCTTCCCCAAGTGATTATTATGCCAGACATAGAACATTAACATTCTGGGTGTACTTCACAGTATTATTACTTGATACCCTAAGATTTTGCAATATTCTCACAGAACCAGCATATGTCATCATATAATATAGTTCCTTTTCAATGGAATAATTCCATTTATAACCTAAATCTACTCCCCCGACTTATTTTTGTCGATACCACAATTGCTCTCCCATGATATGCCACAAGCCATTAAACATTTTATGGTGGGTAATTGGAAAGGAGTCTCATGGAATTTTGTGCCAGGCTGGCTTTTAACCATGGTCCTCAGATCTCAGTCTCCTGAGTAGCTAGGATGACAGGCGTGAGCCACCAACACCTGGCTTGCCTTTTTATTTTTTGTGGGTCTTGGGACTTGAACTCTGGGCCTAGGCACCATCCCTAAGCTTTTCAGGTCAATATTTCATGTAAGTCTAAACATTTAAGTAAAGCAATACAATTCCAACAAAAAAAGAATAAAATTCCAGACATGGTGTGTCTATAACTCAGTGCTAATTACTTGATGAAAATGAGCCATTCCAGAAGCTGGTGTCATTTGATGATGTAGCTGTGGATTTCAGCTGGAAGGAGTGGCAGCATCTGGACAATGCTCAGAGGACCCTGTACAGAGATGTAATGCTGGAGACCTACAGCAACCTGGTGTCCTTAGGTGAGCAAAAGTCAAATTCACTTGCAAGGCCAAGTGCCTTGTTATTTTGCAGATACGTGAATGTTTATCAAACTTTCAATACTATTTAAATGAAAGATTCCAGGCCCTGAGAAGTATCATTACTTTCTAAAGAAAACCTAAGGTAATTTTGTACTCATTCTTCAGGATACCTTCAGGATACTTTGACAACAGTTCTAAATTATGATTCCTCTAATGGAGACGACATTCCAAACTTACACAGTAATTGTAAGTGGATAAACCATCAGAATAGAATATATATCATTATTGGAAATAGGATCTACAAATCACTAAACAGTGAGTTTATAATGGAAACCTGGCACTAGGTGCAATGTTTCATGCCTGTAATCTTAAAATATTCAGGAGGAAGAAATCTAAGAATTCTAATTTGAAGCCAGCAATGGCTTAAAAATTGCCATGAAACTCTATAACTCCAAGTAACCCCTCAAAAATGTTAGTGGAGTGTCAAAAGTTTGACTTTGTGGTTGAGTGCTTGCCTAGCATGCATGAAGACCTATGCATGTAAGTGGAGCTGGGACTCAAACTGGTATTTTTCTAGCCTTGAACAAGACAGCTAAGTTTATACCATACAAAATGAATGCAGAGCTGGGGAAAAGTCAACCATGGAGCCAGTGAGAAATGAGAGAAAAGATTTAATAGATAACTTGTGAGTAGGATGTCTGCAAACTTAAAGCAATGATGACCCAGCATAAGCAATAACTCTCTACTGTTTCTAATTTACAGGGCCCTATGTTCCCAAACCTGTATTAATTGACAAGCTAGAGCACTGTGCAGACCTCTGGATAGGAAATTCCTCTGACAAGAATATCACAGGTGAATGAATGCATCTTCATATTGATGTTGGAGCCTGAGCCCCATTGGTAAGTTCATGTTGTGATGTACTGAGCAATAATATTCTTAGTTACCCTAAATCCTGTGTGGAACCTATGGAATTCTTTGTGAATGAATCAAGAATCATTTTCTTTTCCCAATCCTATGCTTGGTCTCAGGGCCTGAGCATGGTCCTTGGGTTTTCTCAAGGCTAGCTCTCTACTTCTTGAGCCATAGCACCACTTCTGGCTTTTTCTTTGTATGTAGTACCAAGGAACTGAACCAGGTCTTTGTACATGCTAGCCCAAACCACCGGCACCAAGAATCATAGGGTGATATAATGAATTCTATGTGGCAGTAGAGTTAAAGTTAGATTTCTCTGTAGAAATCACTGTGAAACAAAATAAAATGAGAAAGCCATGAGCCCATGGCTCATGCCTGTAATCCTAGCTACTTAGGAGGCTTAGATCTGAGGATCAAGGTTCAAAGACTGACCTATCACAAAACACCTTACACTCTTCTCTCCAATGAACCAATAGAAAATGAGAAGTGGGGTTGAGGCTAAAACATAGGGCAGTAGCCTTGAGCTGAAGAGCTCAGGAAGAACAGCCAGGTCTAGAATTCAAGTCCCATGACTGCAAAACAAGAAAGAAAGAAAGAAAGAAAGAAAGAAAGAAAGAAAGAAAGAAAGAAAGAAAGAAAGGAAGAAAGAAAGAAAGAAAGAAAGAAAGAAAGAAAGAAAGAGAAAGAAAGAAAGAAAGAGAAAGAAAGAAAGAAAGAAAGAAAGAAAGAAAGAAAGAAAGAAAGAAAGAAAGAAAGAAAAAGAAAGAAAGAAGAAAGAGGGAAGGAAGAGGGAAGGAAGGAAAGGAAGGAAGAAAGGAAGAAAGAAAGAAAGAAAGAAAGAAAGAAAGAAAGAAAGATATTTCATTTTTTAAAACTAAGACTATAAATGATTGAGCAAACAAGGAATAAGTCAGGGCATTATTCTCTGATAAGGATAATATCTTTTTGCTGGTAGGAAGAGACTGGTATTCAGAACCAGACCTTTCCACCAGAAATTGAGCCTAGTGGTAGAGTGCTTGCCTACCATGCACAAAGACACAGGTTTGATTCCTTATTACCACATACATAGAAAAAGCCAGAAGTAATGAATTCATTGGTAGGGTTCTAGTCTTGAGAAAACCCAAGGACAGTGGTTAGGTCCTAAGTTCAAACCCATAATGGAAGGAAAAGAAAAACAACAAAGTTTCAATCAACATAAGAAAATTAACTAGACAATGAGCTGGGGATTTTCTGGTCTTCCATCGTTCTGAGGGACAGGAGTGTTAGAAAAGGAATTTTTATAAGACTTCAAATGGAAAGAAACAAATTTCAAAATTCCCACAAATACCTAAATTGATACTTTAGTGAGAAGTTGTAACTGAAGGGATATAGTTGTAAGTCCTTACTCTCAAGAATCGTTCTTGCTTGGATCAAAGGCAAACAGACATATAAACCAAACTTGTGGCCGCTGAATCTAGAAAAAATTCGTGTTCCTCACTTAATGGTTAATAAGCAAACAGCATTGAAACTGGGTAAGGTAATCCTATCTGCTACTCAGGACCTGAGACTCTTATCTATAGTTAACTCTAGAAAAGAGGAAGTGGGGCTGTAGCTCAAGGATAGGGGTTATAGTCTTCTGCTGAAGTGTTCAGGGACAGGGCCGAGGCCTATGAACTACAAAAAAAAAGAAAAGAAAAGAAAGTTTTAAAAAGATGCAAAACAGCACAATATTTAGATTATTTCTCAAAAATAAAAGAAAGGCAGCTATTCCTCAATGTATAAACAAAACAGTATTTGAAAAAAAACAGCTGCAGGTATAGTATAGGTAGTACTAGGCTTAAAACTGTAGCAATACATAGTTGGGTAATTTCAATAAATATTTCCTGTGATATAAAATGAGAACTATTATATAAGTACCGCGCGCTAACCGATTGCGCCACTGGAGCACTCCTTTGCTGTCCCTTGGTTATCTCATATTGGTATAGTATCTCACTTTGTCATCTGATTTATTGAATTTATTTGTATTTGGATATTTGAAATTTGATAGGGAAGGGGGGAAAATCAAGACGGGTGGGGGGTGTGGGGGGGAGGGATACGGGTACCAAGACATGTGAAAGGGTATCAATGTATGTGAATTAATGCACTTTCTCTCTGGCCAATATCATGTAACCCTTTTACTAATTACAATAAAAAAATACAAAAAAAGAGAACTAAAACACAGAAAAACATTATTGGTCATTGTAAAATATCATTTTCTTAATATGTTAGGGAGAAAAGCATATATTTCTCACAAATCAATTTCCACTTTTATATTTTAAAATATCTAACACTTAGGATGGGAAAGTAAAGTCATTACCTTTACAGTAAGGAATATTTGTATCTCATGTATGTTTGTGTCTTTTTTTCTATGACTCATTTTAGATGTCCAGGTAATGGAAAATGTGTTCAAGACCTGCCAGGAAAGTCCACATGAATGTCTTTGTGAAGTAGCAGTTGCAAGTAGTATCGAAGTGGAGGAAAACGTGAGATTAGCAACAACTTTAAATTTGAGCTCTACACATAATCCAGAGCTGATTAGTAATAACGGTAACAACTTAGGGGTGAGGACTGAGGAGTTCATAAAGTGTCAGAACATGCTTCTGTCTCCTAAGCCTGATGACATGCATGCTGCATATAGATCTCGTATGTCTCCTGTTTTTAAAAAATCCATTGGATATTCAGAGCATTTTCTTCATGATTGTCACAGTCCAAAAGATCTGCATATCATAATTCTGTTCTCCCTGCCCAAGAAATTCTTCAGGGAGGGAGGAAAACTGCTAAATGTACTGTGTGATGAAAAATATTGTACTTAACACCGACCATCACTACACATCCGAAAATGTACACAGGAGAGACTCCTCATACATGTAGTGAATGTGAGAAATCTTTCAGTAATGAAATACGCCTTATAATACCTCAGAGCAAATATCCTGAGATATGTGATGCGTACATCAAGTGTGAAAATTAATTTCTGAGAAGTCAGACCTGACTCTCCAACCTCGATCTCCAAGAGAAGACAAACCTTATGAATATGAGGAACGTAATAAAATTTCTGCCCAGAATTCAGCTCTCAGCACACATCAGAGATCTCACACAGAAGAGAAATCTTATGAATGGGATAAATGTGGGAAGACTTTTAGACTGAAATCATACCTCACTTTGCACCAGAGAAGACACACAGAATTGAAACCTTATGAATGTAACAAATGAGAAAGTCTTTCACCCAGAAGATACACCTTCGAGTTCATCAAATAGCACACACAGGAGAGAAATCTTATAAGTGTAATGAATGTGGAAAGTCTTTCCAAGGGAAGGGAAAACTTCGTGTTCATCAGAGAATACACACAGGAGTGAAACCTTATGAATGTAACCAATGTGTAAAGTCTTTCCGACAGAAATCTTCCCTCAAATTGCATCAAAGAACACACACAGGAGAGAAACCTTATGTGTGCAACAAATGTGGAAAGACCTTCAAGTGGAAGTCATATCTTGATGGGCATAATAGAACACACACAGGAGAGAAAACTTATGCATGTAGTGAATGCGGAAAGTCTTTCAAATGGAAGGTAAAACTCCATGTTCATCAGAGAATATACTCAGGAGAAACACCTTATGAGTGTAACATATGTGGAAAGTCCTTCACACAGAAGCCAAACCTCAACATGCATAAGACAATTCAAACAGGAGGAAAACCTTATGAATGTAACCGATGTGGAATGTCTTTCAAATGGAAGTGTTCCCTCAAATGGCATCAGAGAACACAGACAGGAAAGAAACTGTACGAGTGCATCAAATGTGGTAAGACCTTCAGATGGAAGTCACATTACAGGAGGCATAACAGAATTCACACATATTAGAAACCTTAGGAATATAACCAAAGTTGAAAGTCTTTCGTGCAGTATTCACCCTTCAGGAAGCGTAAGAGAGTTCACACATATGAGAAGCCTTAGCAATGTAATAAATAGGAAAGACTTTTTATTCAGTGGAAGAAAACTCAGCTTGTGTCACAGAACCAACACAAGATAAAACCCTTAATGAATGTAGCAAATGTTCAGTCTTTTCCCCAGAAGGCACAAGTCAGGATTTATCACTAAACACGCACAGGATAGAATCCTATGAATAAAATGAAAGGGAAATTTTTTTGAAGAACTCATAGTTGAGTTTGCATGATACCACACAGACACAGGATAAAAATCGTATGAATATAAGAATATGAAAAATCCATCATGAACGTATGACTAAGTATAAAATGCACATAGGAGAGAAAACCCTTATGAATATTACAAATGTGGAAAGTGTTTGACCTGGAAGGCATACTTCTGTGTTCATCACAAACCTGATTCCCATAGAAAAAAAGAAAACTAATGAATAGAACAAATGTGCAATGACTTTTAATCAGAAGTCAGTCTTCAGTACATTTCAGAACATACACAATAGAGAAATTCTGAGTAATGAAAAACATTTAGCTATATATAGAATCTCTGTATATGGGAGCATTAGGGTAAGTCTTCTAAACAAAGTCAACCTTCAGCAAGCATTAAGAGCACTCACAGAAGAAATAATAGCATGTAGGAAACCCTTTGTCAGAAACCTCTAAAAGCTGACTGTGTGGCTTAGTGATAGAGTGCTAACCTATGAAGGATGAAGGCCTGGGTTAGATTCCTCAATACTACGTGAAAAGAGCAAGCCAGAAGCAGCACTGTGGTTCAAATGGTAGAGTGCTAACCTTGAGCAAAAGTAGCTCAGGCCCTGAGTTCAAGCCTAAGGATTGGAGAGAGAGAGAGAGAGAGAGAGAGAGAGAGAGAGAGAGAGAGAGAGAGAGAGAGAGAGAGAGAGAGAGAGAGAGAGAGAGAAACAGGAAATTCTAAATTTCATAGAGATAGAGAAGGAGAGAGAGAAGGAGACAGAAACTAATTTCTAAACTTTACAGTCTTTCTATTTCCTTACAAATTCGTCTATGTCATTCTTTCTGAGAGAAGCACAGAATTCCATTGTGTAAAAATAAAATATTTGATCTACTCATCAACTGACGGGCATCTGGGTTGGTTCCATACCTTTGTTATAGTAAATAGTGCTGTGATAAATGTTATTGTTCTAGTGAATTTAGTGTGTCCTATCTGGACGATTGGCAAGTAGTGAAATTGCTGGATCACAGGGGAGCTCTATGTTTAGTCTTTTTGGGATACTGCCATAGTGCTTTCCATAGTGGTTGAACGAGTTTGCAATCCCACCAGCAATGTAGTAGTGATCCCTACTGGCCACATCCCCTCCAGCATACGTTATTAGATTTCTGGATCTTGGCCATTCTAACTGGACTGAGGAGGAAAAGGGAAAGAGGAACTGAAAATTTCTCTCCTTACAGATGACATGATTCTGTATTTAAAGAATCCTATAGACCCTACTCCGAAGCTGCTTGAGCTGATATAAAACTTTGGTAAGGTAGCAGGGTATAAAATGAACCCTCAATGTCAACTGCCTTCCTATATGCCAACAAATGAGAGGAATGAGGCAAGAATCAGGATAGCAACTCATTTTGCTATCAAAGAAAATAAAATACCTAGGAATTAACTTAGAATGTAAAGCACCTTTTTGATGGAACTATAAACCCTGGAGAAGGAAATTAACGCAGAACTGAGGAAATGCAAAAACCTATGCTCCTGGTTTGGAAGAAGTAATATTGTAAAAATGGCAATCTTGATAAGGACTATCTACAAATTCAGTGCAATATTCATCAATATCCCAATGTCATTCTTTAAAGAAACAGAAGAGGATATCCAAAATTTCATTTGGAATAATAAAAGACCCCTTATAGTCTGTCTTCTTGCATGATACGTAATGTTTAATCTCACCTTCTCCACAAAATCTCACCTTGCTCATTGAGACATAGGTGGCCCTGTTTACTAGTAGCAAAGGCTCAAATGCGCAGTTTCAGGTGTCACCACTGCCTCTGTTACTGGGTAGATCCAACTCTGTCATTGATTCTGAGGTCTGCTCTGGGAGTCTTGGTCACAAGTTGTTCTGTGGCTTCTGCTGCCAGCCTGTGCCCATTTGCTTCCTTTTCCTCCAGCAGCCTACAACAGGGAATGAATTTCACGCGCTGATGCTCTCCTTCATATGCAGGGCAGGATGAGCCCAACCCTCCTTCATCTTCCTCATCCAATTTTTGGGAAAAAATGTGCTGGCAGAAGTCCTCAGGTGTGGGGCATGGCTGATCCACGCTTTTAATCCAGGCTGGTCAGGAGGCTGAGATCTGAGTATGGAAGTTCCAAGTCACCTAGAACAGGAAAGTCTGATAAATTCTTACTACCAAAAATAAAAACAGCTGGGAATGGAGATTGTGCTCCAGTGGTAAAGGGCTAGTCTTGAGTACAAATGCTTAGTGCCCAGGCCCTGAGTTCAGGCTCCAGCACTGCCAACAACCTCACTTTAGTGAGATTTTAGCTTTATCCATGTAGGCACATCTCACTGGAATCTTTGCTGGTAGAGATAGTCTTCATAATTTTGTCTCAAGGTAAAGGTCCTCCTTGGGTAGTACACAAAAGGTGTCATGGAGAGAGGAGCTCCACTTGCTCCAGGTTTGAAGATGGCATAGGTCAAGCCAGCATGGAGTTGGCACATCAGTCTTTTTCCTAGCACCACCTACCAGTGAATGTCCAATGACATTGATTGTTGTGGGATTGTGTGATTGAAGTGCCCCATTAAGGGCAGTGTTAGCACATCCAAACTTGGATACCAGGAATGCTGAAATCTCAAAGCTAAGATTTCTGTTGGCTACAGAAATGCTGGTGTGTCTGTTATTCACCAAAATTTCAGGTGCAAAGATTCTGAAGCTTGATGCCATGTGTTTATTCCATTTAGTAAAATTATTTTAATGCACTGTATAAGTTAAAACATTTGATAAGAGTCAGGGGTAGTGAAAACATTGTTCTTGAATTCAGGTGTCTGGCAGGGTAATGGGTGGTTGTTGGTGGCTGGGACTATGAAGCGGGAGCTGCTATCAAACCATGGATCATGTTCCTCTTTGTCTGGGAGAAATGACTCCAAAGATGAAATTTGAATGGTGAGGAAAAGATGATGATGTACTCAGGAAATTTCTCCTAAACAAATGCTCATGTGGAAGTGGGATGGGGGCTGGGCATATCTGAGGCAGAGCTTAAGGGGGCTTCTCATGGCGTTGAGAACGTTCCTTGCGACTTCAGGCATGCAGCAGGGTGTTTTAGATGGCCATTGTGAGATGGATGGAATAAGACTGGAGACAAGATGAATGCTGGGATCCTGCAATGCTCTTGCATGAGTGGCTGGTGGCTCACCTGAAAGAACTAATTATGTCTAAAAAAGAAATCAGGAATTTGTTTTGATTAGATAATACCTGTAATCCGAGGCATATTCAGGATCCTGATCTTAGTATTGTGGTTTAAAACCAACCCAGCAAAGGGAAAAATGCATGAGACTCATGCTCTCAGTTTAGAGCAAGAACAAAGATTGAAGTAGAGCTGTGGCTCAAGAGATAGAGTGCTACCTTGAGCAAAGAAAAGCTAAGAAAAAGCTCCAGGTCTTGAGTTCAAGCCCAGGAATGAAAGAAGGAAGGTAAAAAAAGGGAAGTATGTGAGGAAGGGAAATATATAAATGAAAGAGAGTAGGAACTAGAAATTTAAAACTAGAGAGTATTTAAAAGTCATCAGTCCTTCTAAGAAAAGTGTTGGAGTATGGGTTCTATATGTGGTGAACTGGAAGCCCAGCAGTGACTTGTTAACCAAAGAGTCACCATGATGAGCAAAGAATAGAAATCTGCATGAGCCTCTTAGCGGATGGAGTCACAGTAGAGAACCTCAGCTCCTTAGTATATAGAGATGGGGAAGTTGGCATCACCTTGATGTCATTGTGGCCATGGAGACTGGAAGCCATGGCCCTGTGAAAGCATAATGTTCTGGTTACTGAGTTGGGAGGCTGAAGAGAGCCAAGTCCTGGCCATGAAGAAATCAGGGTGGCAGCAGAGCAACTCTGCTGCAGTGTGTGCCTGCTTGGCTGTTCTTATTCTGTGGTGGATCAGGCCGGAGTGGGTGATAGTAACTGTTTTGTGGTCACAAGCCCTTCACCAAGAACTTCCTCTGGGAATCCTCATAAGCTACAGGGTGGCTGGTGGTGGGATGTGTGTGGGGTGGAAGTGACAGAGGGATGGACGCATGGCAAGGTGGGTGAAGAGATGAGAGGAATGATGAGAGCCCAGTTCATTGGTTTCCAAGGTTAATGTTTGGGAGGTAGAGAAGCGTGAGGGAGGAAAGATGGAGGCAGGGGAAGGTAGTGACAGAGTGAGGCCATCTGTAGTGCCAGCCTGGCCATCATCTGAAGCCCATAGGCAGCTTCCTGATCCCTCACTTTGTCCTGCTCCTTGTGGAGGGAATGTCACTTGTACCCAGAGCTAGGGGTGGGGCAATGTTAGTAGCACCTGGGGAACCATTGGTCTCTACCTGGGTGAGGGGCGGTTATGGCTCCCATGCTGGGTGGCCTGATAGCTATGGAACAGATCTCTCCTTAGCTACCACAGTCAGTGGCTGCTCTCCATCTAGGGTTAGGGCACCTGTTCAGCCATCAGGACACCCCATGCCAGGACAGAGGCCTACAATTCAGATGGCAGCACAGGGGTGAAGATGATCTCACCGTAGCCCTAGTTACATGGCTGTCCCTGCATGCAGGACAGGATGAGCTGGGGGAAGATGTTTTCTGTGTTTTTCCACAGCCTATCCCGGCCTCTTCTTGTGTCTGATTAGACCAAGAGAGTACCAGGTTCCCTCTCATAGTCCTGGTTCTTTTTCTTTTACAGTCATGAGGCTTGAACTCATGTACTGGGTACTGTCCCTGAGCTCTTTTGCTCAAGGTTGATGCTCTACCATTTGAACCATAGTGCCATTTCCAGCTTTTCCTTTTCATGTGGATCTCTGATATGTCCAGTGCTGTGCCTGCAGGGAGGCACTCACCCCACAGACAGAGCCACCTCTGCCGTGACTGTGACTGCCCACAACCCTCACACACACTCCTTGCACAACGCTCGACTCAAGTTTTAGCTCCTCTTGGACTTTGTGTCCAGCCTACCCCTTCCTACACTCACAAAGGGTCTACAATTGTCTTCCCAGGGTCCTTTCTTCTGCCAGCCAGAGTACAGACTGTGCACATCTTGACGATCACAGAGCTCAAAGCCAAAGGCTGAGGTGCAGAAGGGGGTGACCCAGTAGCTGCACAGGGCCCATGGATCATCCTGTGCATCCCCCAGCCTGTGACTTCCCCCACCCCTTGGCAGGGAAGCTCCGTGCCCACATCCTGATCCATGGTCCCCTCCAATTCCATTCTCCCTTGGATTTTGCAGACTGTCTACCATCAGGATCTAAAATTCTATTCATCACTTTATGTCCTTATCACTGACTTGCTACTTTGGCAGGATCTCCCGGTGCCTGGAGAGTGGGCATGTCATGTACTCTCTGTGGAGAAGTTGCCCCAGGAGAAGAAATATGCACTTCATGTGAGTGTTGGACAGGGCAGGAGGGCTCCCTAGGATCAGAAGCCACAGGAGGGGTGCAGATGGGGGAATGCTAGGGGCCCCAGGGGACAGTGGGATTTAGGGCACAGTTGGTTCCTTCTGCAGGGTTGACACCGCTTCACAAACCCAACAGAATGAGGTACACATTACAGATGTCAGAGACATTGCAGATTGCCAATGGGCGCAGGGGTCACTGTCACCCCCAGATGCTGGCTGCATGCTGGGATGCACGTAGAGATGTTTTCAAGATCCGATAATGAGGATGTTGCAGGGTGTAACCATTCTTTTCAGATGGCTCTCTACCTCTCTTGAGCTTCATCTCTATCTTTGGCTTTTTCTTGGCAGTTAACTGGAAATGAGAGTTTCATGGACTTTCCTTTCTGGACTGGCTTCAAACAGAAGCTATGCACAGTTTTCAAACCATACCCTACTGAAGAAGGGAAGCTTGATCTGGTGCTTAACTGGGTTGCACTTTGGCTCCGTTTGCTATGCCTCACGGGAGGGGGCTCATCATTTGTAGACTAAGATCTCATGACCTTCAAAGCCAAATGCTACCTGAAAGTTCAGGGTACCAGCCTATGTGTTGAGCCGGGGTGAATACATTCTCTGTTATGCTGGGTCATCAACCCATGTTTTAAGCTGGAAGTAGGCAGTGCCACATTTGATAAGAACATCTGCCAGAGATTGTCACCTCATGAAAGCAGATTCTAAATTTGTATTCCATTTCCTGTGGTTTAGAAATCCCCTCCAAGTTAGACAGGCTCACATCCACCTGCAGGTCACACTCCGAATGCACCCTTGAGTGTCCTCATGGTATTGGGATCTAAGTTTGTAGGGAATGCTGCTTTAGTCCATGAATTAGCTGGACAAGTGATGACAAACGTGTTGTGGATTAATATGAGAAACATTTAAGAAGCCCTGGAGGAGCATCAACCTGACCCTCTGTGGTGCTATAAATCTGAAAGGATGTTCCAGACTGAGAAACAATCACATGGCTTTGTGTTTGGCATCCAGACAAGTGAGTGCATGTCTTAGTTGTCAGCCAATACAGGGGAGGACATGAATAAGTGGGTGGAAAGCATCTGTCAGACCCCTGTCTGGGGGCAGGTGGAGAGAACATAGGAAGGTAGATACCATGGCTATGGTGGGGCCAAAAAGGGTAAAAGAGGCAAAGGAACCAGGTAGTGGTAGCTCAAGACTGTAATCCTAACTACTCAGGAGTTTGAGATCTGAGGATCACAATTCAAAGCCAGCCCAGGACAGAAACTCCATGAGACTCTTATCTGCAATAAACTACTGAATGCAAGAAGCTCAAGCTCAGTGACAGCATCCAGGCCTAGCGTTCAAAACCCAGGACTGGCAGAAAAAATTATCAAAGGACAAGAAGCTGGCCAAAAGTTAGAGGTACTCTATCTTGAAAAACAATACAATGCTAAGTTGCACTCAGAAGACTTGCACAAAATCTGGAAATGCCTGAGACCTATCTATGTATGTTTCCTGTTTGTCTAAATACATATGTTTATGCATTTATATATTAGTATAGAGAGACAGATCAATACATATGACTATACATATATACATAGCCAGACACTTATGGGTGGGTGGTATACTGTGTGAGAGTTTGTGTTTGTATTTTGTGGATGGCTATCTCTGTTTAAGAAAGATAGAAAATATGTAAATATCTTTAAAAAACTTGATAAAATATAGAGAGACATAAGCTCTTGAGGGAATCTGAAATGACAAGATTATTCACAGGCACGTTTATCCTTAGGGATTCCTCAGCAAGTTTTAATTTTTTTCATTATTTTCTTTCTTTTTTTGAACCAGTGCTAAGGATTTCTCTCAGGGACCTGGTGCTGCCAATTACTAATTTTCTCATGGCTGGTACAAGAGGAACTGAGCCACAGTTCCACTTTTGCCTTATTTATTCGTGCTTAACTGAAGATAAAGATTTCTATCAGTGACTTTCTTTCAGGGGCTGGATTCTAACGAGGATCCCCAGACCTCAGGCTTCTCTATAGCTACAATTAACAATATGAGAACCCAGCACTGGGTTCCAATGCACAGGGCAAGAAATTGAGTGAATCTCTCAACTCCAATTAGCTATAATAAGCTACAAGTGAAAGACCAATACCTTTGAGGAAAAGATGCTGAGGGTTATCACACAGGCCCTATGAGTAAGCCCTAAACCCTGTACACATGTGTGCATGCACACATTGGCAGATACACACACACACATGCACACACACAATATTGTATTTTGAATTAATATCCAAAGATTGGACAACAGGATAGCAAGTAATAAAATCTGTTTTTCTTGTCTACATTGAGGGAAAGGGATAAGTCACAAGATGCAGAAGCGAAGAATTCAGAGGCAAATGCTGTGAGTGAATAACTTGTAAAAAGCACATTTCTTTTCTTTTCTTTTCTTTTGTTTTTTCTGCCATTCCTGGGGCTTGAACTCAGGGCCTGAGCACTGCTCTTGGCTTTTCCCAAGTCTAGCCCTCAGCCACTTGAGCCGCATTGCCATATAGATTTGTATATCTGTGTGATATTAAGGACTCAATCCTAGATCTTCATGGATGCTAGACAAGCACTCTACCACTGGGCCAAATTCTAAACCCCGATAAAGTATTTATAAATAGTCATCACCATCATATCAAAATATCCTTTCTCCTACAAAGAATGAACACTTATCTATGTCTGTAAGACTTTTTTTATGTCACCAATGCTTCTGTGATTTTCCCACTTGCATTTTTACAGATGACAGCACAGATATTCATCAGGAAGAAAAACAGATTACGATACAGAAACCTAACAACGTCCTAGTAGATTGAAGTGAATAATATGTGCAAGATGGCCTGGGTGTTTCATCTATTTGTAGAGTGCTTGGCTACAACACAAAAAGACTCTGGTTTGATTCTGGAGTACTATATACATAGAAAACGCAGGAAGTGGTGCTGTGGCTTGGTGGGACAGCTATAGCCTAAAGAAAGCCTAAGAACAATGGTCAGGCTCTGAGGTCAAGTCCCAGGACTAGTAAAAAAATGTGCAAGAGGCAAAATGCAAGCTGAGAAGGCACTGTGAAGCACAATGTCTTGTGAAGGGTAAGGGGAATAGTGACAGTTAAGCTTGGATCTTACCTAAGAAAGGCTCCTTGAGCCTGAGACCAGGCTAGCACTTACGCCTAGTTAATGACTTGGGATTTGAACAAAAAGGTGTGCTGTTTACTACATCCATATGTGAGGTGGGAAGGGAGATTATGCCTCCAGTATGTCTTTGGGGAGGTGTTCTGTGAGCAAGGAGCTTTGGTCATTGGGCCTTGAAAGGTGACCCTACCTACCTCACAATGGAACAGAATATGGATCCCTGGTAACCAAGCCACTGCATGTGACAACCAGCTCAAGCCAGCTCCCTTGGCCTGTGGCTCAGGAGGAAGAAAGATGTTGCTGTGCTGTTGCCAACGGTCAGGAGGCTCGGATCTCAGGCATGAGAGATATGGATGTCTCACTTGAAGAAGTAGATTCTTGATCAGTGCCAATCCAAAATTCCCGTATATCAGGCATTTCTCTAGGAAGAAAGCCAGGAAACTCCAGGGCAACTCAGATGAGGTATATTGAGAGGAAACCTATTTGAACCCATCATCCTGCCCACAAACTACAACCTTCTTGTGTGCTTTCAAGTGACTATACTGAGATTAGAGTGTGTCATTTCCAATCTACTCTATTCCAATTCCTCAGTGTGAAGTGTGGTCCCATTCCTACGTTTGAAATATCCACTGTTTTGCCAACATAATGTGATGGTAAGTCAGCTCAGACTCTGAATGAGCCTTGTAACCTATGGATCCTGGAGGAAGGCCTGTTGGAGATGCTGCTGACAAAGCTGATCGCTGCCTACCAGAAAGGTGATCTCTTTTATGTGGAAAACTTCCTGCACAATTTCAAATAGTGGAGGACAATGTAGTAGTTGCTGGAAATTCTCTTGAAAAAGTGAGTGTTCCCCCCCAAACCCACGTTTGCTCACCCCTCCTGGCCAAGCCTTGGGATACTTGGCTTCTCTCTGAGCTTGTTTGGTTCACTGGGGTGTTCACAGCGGAGCTAAGCATGATACAAGTGCACAAACTACTTCATTATGACTGGGACACAATGCCATTTCATTTAACTCACAAGCTACTGGAGTCTCAACAGTATGCTTACTGAGAAGTTGGATTTCAGGCATGAGGAAGTGGCTCCCAACTGCAGCCCTCACCTAGGTGACATCCTAGGAAATCCCATTTCCCAGTAACAAATGAGGTGTCAATACTAATGGCGGAGGCCTGTGAAATACTGGCGTCAGAGGAAAAGCTGGGGGCTGAATCACTTTTGAGCCATCAGGGAGGGATTGTGATAGCTTTGCCTGTTAGAACCTGAAAGCATTTACATTTTGGTGTGTGGTCCAGTGCTGCCACTTGAACCTGAACCCAGGTCTAAATACCATTCCTTTGGTGTTCAAAAATTAGCACTGTACCATTTGAGTCATAGGTCAAGTTCTGGCTTTTTGCTGCCTAATTGAAGACAAGTGCCTTTAGACTTTTACTTACTAGACTGGCTTTCCACTGTGATCTTCAGAGCTCAGCCTGCTGGGTGGCTTAGATTAGAGGAATGAGCATTTAGTTCTTTATTTAGAGCATTCACTTATTGATTTATTTAGAGCATTTACTTAGTTAATTTAAGGTGCGTTTACTTTGGACAGATGCATAGAGGCCTCTCTCAGAAGCTTCTGGAAGTGGGGTGTAAAAGTCATCCTGTTCTCGAGTGTCTCTTACCCCCCTCCCAGCACATAAGTGCACATCTCTGCAGGACAGCCACAGCATTAGAGTCCTGCAAGAAAGCAGCTTTGGTAAAAGGCTCAGGATGGAGAGAGAGGGCTCTCACTTTCCTTGTACCGAATGTGCCCACAGCATCATGTGTTCCATCTATACGATGTGAATGGACTTCTACCCCAGTGATTTCTACGAGTTCAAGAACTGCCACACCCTGACACAACTCAAGCTCTATATGAGGCTCCACATGCCGGCTTTGGACCTGCTCTTTTAAACACATACTTTTTGACCAGCTGGAGGAATGTGCGACCATTAAGACCAAGAAAAAGTAGAATTCCTGGTGTGGGTGCCTCAGAGCCTGTGAGTAGGAAGCCCATGTGGTCTATATATTGGTTGGCCGTTACTTATACAGAGCTTGGCAAAATGCCCTTTATGGGTGGTGTCACCCAGGTAATGTCTGTCCTTTGAAAGGACTTGGGAATAAGCACTCATTAGAAAGACCCTACACCTCCTCAGTGTTCAGTCCAAACTCCAGTTCTACAGGTTCCTCCATTAGATCCTCATGGAAGTTGAGAGACACTTCAACTTGCAGAGTCCACTCTGTCCACTCTGTACCTATTTCCATTCTTAGGTTTGGGTCATCGTGGAAGAGCTTATCCTGAACTCCAGATGAAAAACCCACCAATGGAGCTGGTGACTGATGGAGACTGAGAATCATCACTGCACTCCAGAAAGCATGGGCCTTCTGTAGAAATTACCAAACAGGTTTAGAGTCCTGTGGATATACCTTTTGCTCTCAACCCCATGTGTGACACAGTTGAACCTGCAGATACTATGGAGGAAGAAAAAGAGCAGCCAGATTTACTTCCGTTTCCTTTTACACTCCACCCAGAGTCAGTCCATCTGAGTCAGAGTAACATTCCACTTATTGTGCAAGCTGAAGTGGCACACGCTGGGCTCATGGAAAATGTCCCCATGGGAAGCAGCAAGTGTACTCTCAATACTGGATTCATTGGAGGAAAATGAATCCATCCTCACAGAATATCCAGACCCATCCATCTCACTAAAAGAGACTCAATCTCCGTTCGACAACCCAGAATCCATCCCCCTCTTAACTCAGGAAGGACATTCTGTTTCTCATGAGGAAGGAGACACTTCTGAGGACTCTGAAGGAGAATTACTGTCTGAAGGCAACTTGGAGGCCAGTCTGGATTTAGAGCTTCCCTATCCCCTTCCTAAAAAGACATCTCTTTATCTTGCTCTCATGATTCTTGTCAAGTATTCATTGTATTTACTTTGCTAACTATTAAACTCTCATTGTTAATATTATGGTGTGCAGTTCTTCAGTGCTTATTATACTGTGTTTTATTTTCCACTTATAATGTGAGACCTCAGACACATAGGTCCTGGGTGGGCCAAAAACCAGACAGGTCTGGTCGCATAGAAGACAACCTTACTGGATATACAGGGAACTATGAAATGCATGGAATCACCAGGAATTCAGGCCAGGCCTCCATGGAAAGACAAGTCAGCTACCAAAGCTTAAGGACAGAGCAGATGCCTGGAAATGTGTTTTGTCAATCGGGAGAAGTGCCAGAGTAACTGTAATATTATGTGGGACTCTGTTCTGTGAGTTCAAGTCTGTTTATATATCCATTGTGCTTTGTACAAATATTTAAGAAAATTAAAACTCCACAATAGCATCAAAAATCTACTTTGGCTTTTAATGTTGCCTAGTGGTAGAGTGCTCGCCTAGTATACAAGAAGACCTTGATTCAATTCCTCGGCACTGCATACACAGAAAAAGCAGATGGGGCACTGTTGCTCAGGTGTGAGAGTGCCACCCTTGAACAAATGTGGCCAAGGACAGTTCCTGTTCCCTCAGTTCAAGCCGCAGGACTAGCCAAAGAAGAAATCATACCATTTTCCACACATTTGGAAATAAATCTGTTTTATCTAACCCTACTTCTTTTTTGCCAGTCCAGGGTGTGTGCCCAAAGCCAAACTACTGGCCCCCAACCTTCCTATTTTTAATCATTTAATTTTTTTACATAATCATATTTCATGCTGTCTGTATTAATACCATAAACAGTATGCTTAGTGTAATAATGTTAAAGGTAAAACATAACAAATTAATAACTAAAATTCCTTTTATATTAGTTTTATAGCATTACTACAATTTTATGAGAAAAATTACTTAGAATATTTATTTTAGAGTTCAAGTAATCCATTTTGATAAATATATCAACCTACATCATTTATTTGAACACATTTTTAACTATTTTTTTCAGGAATGAAAATACATATATATTTGTTGTAAATGAAATTTATGACTTGGGGGGAAGGGAAAGAGAAAACGGGGGAGGGGGTAACAGTGTTTACAAGAAATGTACTCATTACATATGTAACAGCAATCTCTTTGTATATCACCTTGAACAACAAATTTTTTGAAAAGTACAATAAGTTTAAATGTCTACTTTGGGCAGAATTTTTTTTTGCCAGTACTGGGCTTAGACTCAGGACCTGAGCACGATCCTCGTTTTTGTTTTTGTTTATTCTCAAGGCGCAAGTTCTATCACATGTGCCACAGCACCACTTTTATCTTTTTTTATCAATGTTGTGCTGAGGAATTGAACTTGGGTCTTCATTCATGCTCGGCAAGAACGCTTCCACTAGGCTTAACTTATGGCCCCAGTGGGAAGGAAGTTTTCCATAAAATATGTAGGAAATATGTACACTAAGGAAAAGCCATCAAAAATAGAAGAAAAATTATATACTTAGATAACAACATGCCAGTATTATGGCCGATCTCTGTAATTCTAGCTTCAAGAGTGGCCTATTTGGACCGGGAGTTGGCTGGCTGAAGTAAAGTGCTATCCTTGAGCAAGCCCTAGGATAGTGCTCTGGCCATGAGTTGAAGCCATAGGACATGCAAAAAATAATAATTTAATGCCCGTGACTGGTGGCTCACCCTGGTAATCCTAGCTACCCTGGAGGATCGAGGTTCAAAGACGGCCCAGGCATAAAAATCTGTGAGAATCTTATTTCCAAATAATCCAGAAAATTCAAAATGACAATGTGCCTCAAGTGGTAGAGCTCTTGCCTTGAGCTGAAGAGCTTAAGGTAAACATCCAGGCCCAGAGTTCAAACCATGAGTGAAAAAGAAAAAGAAAGCCCTTATCTAAGGCTGGAGTGCACACTAGTGGTAGTTTGCTTGCCTAGTATGCACAAAGCCCTGTGTTCAATTACTCTGTACCACTTACACCAAAAAAAAGCTGGAAATGATCTCATAAGGTTGGGTTCTGAGGATCAAAGTTCAAAGCCAGGCCAGACACTAAAGTCCATGAAACTGTTACTTCCACTTAAGCACCAGAAAACCAGAAGTGACACTGTGGCTCAAGGTGTTTAAGGTTGTAGCCTTGAGCTGAAGAGCCCAGGGACACTGCCCAGGTGCACAATTAAAGTCTTACAACCAAAAGAGAGAGAGAGAGAGAGAGAGAGAGAGAGAGAGAGAGAGAGAGAGAGAGAGAGAGAGAGAGAGAGAGGGAGAGAGGCAGAGATAGAGAGACAGAGAGAGAGAGAGACAGAGAGACAGAGAGACAGAGAGAGAGACAGGCAGACAGACAGAGACAGACAGACAGAGAGACAGAGACAGAGACATCAAACAGGCACTGCTGGCTGAAGCTCGTAATTCTACCTACTATGGAGGCTGAGATTGGAGGATCTTGGTTCAAAGCCCAAAGCCAGCCTGGACACATATGTTTGTGAGACTTACATCACCAATTAACTACCAGAAACCAAAAATGGAGCTGTAGAGGAAGAGCGCTAGCCTTGAGCTGAAGAGCTCAGGGACAGTCCAGGCCCAAAGTCCAAGCAACATGACGAATCAATAATAAAAAAAGAAGATAGCTAATAGTAATGATGAATAATTTTGGGCTGGGAGTTTGGCCTAGTGGTAGAGTGCTTGCCTAGCATGCACGAAGACCTGGGTTCAATTCCTCAATATCACATACATAGAAAAATGCTGGAAGTGGTGCTGAGGCTGAAGTGGTAGAGCCCTAGCCTTGAGAAAATATAAGGACAGTGCTCAGTCCCTGAGTTCAAGGCCAGGACTGGCCAAATCAAAAGTAGTAGAGCACTGGCATTGAACTGAAGATCTGAGGAACAGCCCATGCACAGAGTTCAAGCACCGCAAACAACAACAACAAAACCTATGAAATGGCAGTGGTGGTTTTAAGCTAAGCAAAAATAGAGTAGAAATTGGTAAAATACATATTTGTGTGTAAGCAAAATAGCCAGAATTATGCATTAGAACAGGATAGCAACTTGAAAAAAAATTTTGTTTTCCATCTCACTAGGTCCTGTCTCTTAAGTTATTCAAGTAAGTAAAATGCTGGGTTTTATAATCATTGCTCTCAATATTAGAAAATCATAATATCTCTCATTAACCAACAAAGACCAGGAACTGGGGCTTCGTTCAAATGGCAGAGTATCAGGCAAGAGAAGAAAAAATTGAAGTAAGAACTTGAAGTTCTTGATCCAGAACCTGCATAGTAACAGAGCACCAGCCTGGTGATGGTACCTCACACCTATAATCTTAGCTACTCAGGAGGCTAAGATCTGAGAATCAAAGTTTAAAGCCAGTCAAAGTACCCAGTTAACTGTCAGAAAAACCAGAATTGGCACTGTGGCTCACAGATTAAAGCACTAGCCTTGAGCTGAAGAGCTCAGGGACAGTGCCCAGGCCCAGAGTTCAAGCCCCACAATTGGCAAAAATCAAACAAGCAAACAAAACTCACAAAGAAGCCTGCAGACCACAGTAGTTCTGCTGAGTCTCTTCTCTATGGGGATCAGGAAACATTTCACTTTTTCTGTCTCTTCCCATCTCAACATTCATACTAAAATAAGACTGTGTTGAAAGTTTCAATTTATAAAAATGTTTTTCATGAAGCACCCTGAAATATTCATCGCTTATATCTCAATTGAAGATAGTTGATTTGGGGCTGCATTGGTAGAGTGCTAGCCTTGAGCAGAAAAGGTCAGGGATAGAGCTGAAGCACTCAGTTGAAGACCCAGTGCCAACACACAAAAGAAATTATGCACTTTATACATATTTTCTAATTTCTTAATGAATTTTTCAGTCTGTATAAATATAGGGTACATTCCTTGTTACTTAAGTAAGATTGCTCTTTTTTTTCTTTTTGCCAGTCCTAGGGCTTGGACTCAGGGCCTAGACATTTTCATTGGACTCGCTTGCCCAAGGTGAGTGCTCTGCCTCTTGAAACACAGCGCCACTTCTAGCTTTTTTCTGAATATGCGGTACCGGTGAATAGAACCTAGGTCTTCATGCATTCTAGGTGAGCACTCTACCATTAGGCTACATTCCCAGGCAGGGAGATTCCTCTTACAGTCATTGTATGTTCACAGAGTTTGATCTCACACACTGTAGGGCCCTGGTTGGCTTTGACCTGTGATCCTAAGCCCTGAGCCTCCTAAGTAGCTGAAATTAAGTTGTGAGCCAGCATGATGGCTTCCATTCTTTTTTCTACAAAAATATATGTAGTTATCTAAAATATATCTATAGCTGAAAAAAATGAATCTCTCCCAAACAAATCTTCAAAGAAACAACCATCCTATTAAAAGGTGGGCTAAAGACTTAAGAGTATTCTCTGAAGAAAAAATTAAAATGGGCTTTAGCCACATGAAGAAATGCTCCATATCTCTAGCAATAAGGGAAATGAAAATCAAAACAACTTTGAGATTCCACCTGACTCCAGTCAGAATGGCCATTATCAAAAAATCTAATAAGAGATACTGGTGGGGAAGTGACCAGGGGTGATCACACCTACACTGTTGGTGTGAGTGTAAACTCGTTCAACCACTAGGGAAAGCAGTGTGGTGGTTCCTCAAAAGACTGAAAATAGAGCTCCCCTATGATCCAGCAAATCCACTACTTGGCATCTACCCAATTGTCCAGAAAAAAGGATATACTAAATCCACTAGCACAATGATGCTCATTGCAGCACTATTTACCATAGCAAAGCTATGAAACCAACCCAGATGCCACTCAGTAGATGACTGAATCAAGAAGATGTGGTACTTATACACAATGGAATGCTATGCTGCCATCAGAAGGAAAGACATCGCCCCATTTGTAAGGAAATGGAAAGACTTGGAAAAATTCATATTAAGTGAAGCAGCCAGACCCAAAGAAACATAAGCTCAATGGTTTCCCTCATTTGTAATAATTAGTTCACATCTAGGACTCTCCTAGCAGAGGATTACAATAACTCAAAAACCTAGGTATATAAGGTCATATAGGATGAGACTAAATGAAAGGATCTCTAGGATATGGGAACAAGAGCTATATCTTGTGTCATCGTTGCTCTTAATCTTGTGTGATTTTTGTCCTTAATCTACTATGTTATTTCTCATCTCTTATTTTGCCCTTTGGTTAATGTCAGATTGTTACTGTATCTGATGTTTTCCCTGGCATATTGTATATATGTTTATTTGTTTATGTCAAATAGGAAAGGGAAGGGGGGAAACAAGATGATTGGGAAGGGGAGGGGAGAGGGAACTGGGGACAAAAACATGTGGAGTGGAATAAATGTGTGAGAAGTAATGCAGTCCACTACCTGTAAATGTAATCGTAACCCCTCTATACATTACCCTGAAAATAAAAAAGAGACTATAAAAATATCTGTAGAAAATGAGGTTGGATGATGGAAACAACCAGATGCCCTACTACAAAAAATGTGATACACACACACACACACACACACACACACACACACACACAAACGCACACATACACAATGGAATGATACATAGCCAACCGACAAGATAAAATAATGGCATTCTAGGGGAAGTGGATGAAAAGGAAAAAAATCATATTAAGTGAAGTAAGCCAAACTCAAAGGAACATAGGCCCAAGAGTCTCCCTCATTTGTCAAATTCAGTAGAAACCTTGGGCTCTGCTACCAGAGATTTACAATAGAACAAAATCTAGAGACATCGTGGCAAATAGTATGACACTAAATGTAAGGACCTACAAGATAAAGAAACAAAACTCATATAATGAGTGATTGTTGTCCTTAATGAACTATGTGATCTCTTATCTCTTTTGCTATCCCTTGGTTATATCCTATTGTTACGATATTTCACCTTGTTTTCTGATATATTTCATATGTGCCTAATTGGTTATTTGAAATTGGATAGGGAAGGGGGGAAATAAACATGAATGGGGGTAGGGGAAGAGAAATGGGGACCCTATCATTACATGGGGTATCAAAGTTTGAGAAGTAATGCACCTTCTATCTGGTGAATATAATGTAACCCTTCTATAAATTACAATAAATATAAATACATAAAAAGAAGATCTGCACAGAAAAAAATAATAATGGCATTTTTGGGGTTGTGAATGAAATTAGAGTGAATCCTGTTGAGTGAGATAAGTCAAGACCAAGGAACAAAAGGTACATGATATCCTTAATATATGGATATTAGTTTCAAACAGTAGTAGAGCGATGATTGAATAGTTGATACCCAAAGTTCTGGACATAATTTTGGAGATATAAACATAACTACATAGACATAAAAATCTAGGATAGACTATACACTCTATAGACATGTGTTTTATTATAGATTAATCTGTATCTATGACATACAAAGACTCAGCTTAATTTTTACTATATTCTAAAATCTATGTGCCAGTGATTGTATAGCGATTCCCTTCTTGAATACTTGTTGGTTAAACATGACATTTGAAATATGATGTAAAATTCAATGTTAATAATTTTTTTAAAAAGAGGCTAGAGGTAAATACCACTAATGTACTTGCTCTAAGTGGTACAGAAATTTTCTTAATGAATCAAGGGGTTTTATTACATCTTTATGCAATTATTTTAGTTCTGAGTGTTCTACACTCAATGATACTTCTGGAAAGATGATATAGCTGACTGTGTAGATGGTATGAAGACATACTGGCCTAAACGTAGAATAAATCATTGGTAAGTGGCTGTTAGCTGTTCAGATTCTACTGGAATATGTGGAATGAATTTATTAAGCACAATGCAGGCTCTTAGTCAGATCAGGATCAAGATTATGTGGTTCCATGAGATGAATGAGGAAAGATCAGAAAAATCTACTAAGATATCCAGATATACTTTTTAAACTAAGGTATCTGGACTCCTTTTTTTTGTTTCTTGGTGGGGAGGTTGAACTTTGGACCTGGGCAAGGTCTCTTAGTTCTTTTTCCTCAAGGCTAATGCTGTACCAGTTTTAGCCACAACTCCACTTAGTTTTTGGGTGGATAAGTGGAGAATAGAATCTTACAGTTTTTTTTGTTTTCATTTTTTTGCTTACAAAGGCTTTGAATCACCTAACTGGTTCCTAGCAAAGTTTTGAAGCCTGACTTAAAAGAACAGATTTTTGTCACTTGGAGACACTCTGTGCTGAACGTTAGAAATCTACCAGCTGAGTCACAGTGGCACTTCCAGTTTTTGGTTTATGTGGTCCTGAGGAATGGAATCCAGGGTTTCATACATGCTAGGCAAGCTTCATTTTCAGCCCAAGGTTTTATGTTTTGTTTTTTCAGTGTTGTTGCTTCTAAGGTACTGTATGATGTTCTTTCATTTTCTTTGCTTTTTACCTCTTTTCTTCTTTTTCCCTTTAGTTTTATTCTCTGTAGTCACTGTGTTGAATTCGGGTACCCTGTGTCTTGTACATAGGTTTATGTGATTTGGAATGGAGAGGGTATAATAAAATGGTAAAAAAAAAAACATAGGAAAAAGGGTGAACCAATTGAACAGTGATACTTGGAAGACACTAAACGGAAATGAACTGAACAATCTGGGTGGAGAGGGGGCTGAGGGTAGGAAAACAGAGAAAAAGGAGGGAGGGGATAACAATTTTCTTAAGAAATGTGTTCATTACTTATGTAACCGTATGCCTACTATATATTGACTTAACAAATTTACTTAAAAAATAATTTAGCTGGGTATGGTGGCTCACACTTGTAAATGTAGCTACTCAAGAGGCTGGGATCCAAGGATAGCAGTTCAAAGTCAGCCTGGGCACTGAAGTCCATGTGACTCTTATCTCCAATTAAGCACCAGAAACCCAGAAGTGGCCCTATGGCTCAAGGGATAGGGCAGTAGTCTTGAGCTGAAAAGCTCAGTGACAAGACCCAGGTGCAGAATTGCAGTCCCATGACATGAATGATGAATGATACTAGCCAGGCTCTGTGCGCTCACACTTGGAATCCTATCTACACAGAATCAGGTTTGAATCCAGCCCAAACAAATTGCATGATATTCTGATTTACAGTTCATTACCAAAAATCTGGAAGTGGAGCTGTGGATAAAGTGGTAGAACACGAGCCTGAAGCAAAAAAAAACTTTTAAGGACAGTTCCCAGGCCCTGGGTTCAAGTCCCAGGACTTGCATAAAACAACAAAATGTGACACTGAGTCCTCCATCATTTGGTGTTATAGTTCAATATTCTTGATATGCGTCTTAGAAATTAAGTCCCTAGCAAATACTCTCCCCTGAAATTCTGCTTCATAGCTGATTCATAGAATTTCAGCATCATTACTATCACCTTCCCGTTAGCATAGCAGTCTACTACTGAAAATTTGAACAAAACTTTTGAGTAATCCTAATAAATCTGTGTATCATCTGCACACACATCAAATCAGCAGGAGCTATGTTCTACTATTACCTAAATGTCTTTAATCCCTTCTTGACTTAATGAGCCTTAAAGAGTAAAACATATGAAATAGTTATGAAACTAACAGTCACCATTCTACTACCTAATATTGTAATATAAGTTTATAAATGCAAGGACTATTCTGAAGTGTGCAGAAGATAGCTTCTAATTATAATATTCTCATGAAGTATAGTTTTTAAGAAACATGTTGCTTGCTTTGGGAAAGCAAAGGCAAGGAAAAATGATATAAGTAAGTTCCCTATTTATCAGAAGGAAAATACTATTGGGTTTAGATCAACTTCATTCATTCCGTGCTGATGAAACAAATATTTGCAATTCCTGAGGCCAATCACTTCATTGTGATGCACAATCAGCCAGCTTAGATCAATCTTCCAAAAAAGGAAAGGAACAAATGAGAAGCAATTAAGGTTTCCAAAATGAACCAGGTGGTGGTGGCAGCTCACACTTGTAATTCTATCTACTCAAGGCCTGAAATCCAAGGATCTGGATTAAGTCTGTTTGGGATGAAAATATTACTGTCTGTAACATCATCTCTGTTATCACAGCCCAGCTGATACACTCTGCCCAACAGGTTCCAAACACCAAAGTCCATCTCCTATCTGAAATACTATCAAACGTACTTACATATTATTTCCTCTTTGGGAGATAGTTGAAACATGTACCAGAAACATTTCCCTGGCTTCAGAGTGGAAGTGGAAATATATACTCACTAGAATCCCATCTAGTAAATTACAGTCACTCATCGTTCCTCACATCTTGTTAGTTAAATTGAACAATGAGTGTTTGGATCAGAAGCAATGTGTATGAGCATACATGTTGTAAAAGTACTGTAATCCTAGCTACTCAAGATAAGCTGAGAACTGAGGATTCCAGTTCAAAATCAGCCACGTAATAAATTCCATAAGATTTTTACCTCTAATTAACCAGCAAAAAACAGAGCGTTGAATTGTGCTTAAAATGCCACAGCCCTAAGCTTTGCATTAAAGTGGTAAGGGGTAGCATTCAGGATGTCCACTCCCTCCACTCCTTTTTAACATCCTACTAGAATTCCTAGGCAGTGCAATAAGTCAAGAAGCAAGCATAAAGGGGATCCAAGTAGGGAAAGAGGAAATAAAACTATCCCTCTTTGCCGATGACATGATTCTGTATTTAAAGAATCCTATAGACTCTACTCCCAAGCTCCTTGAGCTGATTCAAAGCTTTGGAAGGGTAGCAGGCCATAAAATCAACCCTCACAAATCAACTGCCTTCCTTTACGCCAACAGTGAGAGGAAGGAGGCAATAATCAGGAAAGAAACTCCTTTCACAATAGCCTCAAAGAAAATAAAGTACCTAGCAATTAGCTTAACTAAGAATGTAAAGGACCGTTTAGATGAAAATTTTAAAACCCTAAAACAGGAAATTAAAGCAGAACTAAGGAAATGGAAAAACCTCCCATGCTCCTGGATTGGAAGAATCAACATTGTGAAAATGACAATCTTGCCAAGGGCTATCTACAAATTCAATGCAATACCCATCACCACCCCAATGTCATTCTTTAAAGAAATAGAAGAGGCAATTCAAAATTTCATATGGAATAATAAAAGACCCCGTATAGCAAAAATACTTCTTAGCAGAAAGAACAGCGCTGGAGGAATTTCAATTCCAAACTTAAGACTCTCTTACAGAGCTATAATTCTCAAAACAGCTTGGTACTGGCACAAGAACAGGCCTGAAGTCCAATGGAGTAGAACTGCGGACCCAGATATTAAACCACAGACCTATGGCCACCTAATCTTTGACCAGGGAGCCAAAGAAATAGAATGGAAGAAAGATAGCCTCTTCAACAAGTTGTGCTGGCAGAACTGGTTAAACACCTGCAGAAAACTAAAGTTGGATCCTTCTTTGTCACCTTGCACTAGAATTAACTCCAAATGGATCAAAGACCTGGAGGTAAAAGCTGACACAATGAAAAGTTTACAGGAAGAAATAGGAGATACACTAGGCCTCCTTGGCACAGGTCGAAACTTTCTTAATAAGGACCAAGAATCACAACAAATCAGAGAAAGGCTGGATAAGTGGGACTGCATTAAACTGCAGAGCTTTTGTATGGCAACGGATATAGCTAGTAAACTAATCAGGAAGCCTACAGAGTGGGAGAAGATCTTCACCAACCAAACAACGGACAAAGGCCTCATATCTAAAATATATCAACAACTCAAAAAATTGAATCACTCCAAAACTAACCTCCAAAGTAACACCCATCCCATTAAAAATGGGCCAAAGACTTAAGAGAGTCTTCTCTGAAGAAGAAACAAAAATGGCCTATAGACACATGAAGAAATGCTCAACATCTCTGGTCATAAAAGAAATGCAAATCAAAACAACTCTAAGATTCGACCTCACTCCAGTTAGAATGGCCAGGATCAGGAAAATGAATGACAACAGATGCTGGAGGCGATGTGGCCAGCAGGGATCAGTACTACACTGTTGATGGGAGTGCAAACTCGTTCAACCACTATGGAAAGCAATGCGGCAGTGCCTCAAAACGCTAAACATACAACTCCTCTATGACCCAGCAATTCCAGTACTTGGCATTTAACCAACAATCCAGAAACTAGGGCATACTAAACCCACTAGCACAACAATGTTCATTGCAGCACTATTCACCATAGCAAAGATATGGACCAACCCAGATGTCCCTCACTTGATGAGTGGATCAACAAGTTGTGGTATTTGTACACAAGGGAATTCTATGCTGCTGTCAGAAAAAATGACATCGCCCCATTTGTTAGGAAATGGAAAGACTTAGAACAAAGCATATTAAGTGAAGTAAGCCAGACTCAAAGGAACTTAGGCTCAGTGGTTTCCCTCATTCATCATAATCAGTAGAAACCTTGGGCTCTACTAGCAGAGATTGTCAATAGAGCAAAAGGCCATATATAAGGCCATATAATGTGAAGCTAATTGAAAGGACCTCCAGGATATTGAAACAAAAGCCACATAATGAATGATTGTTGTCCTTAATGTACTATGTTGTCTCTCATCTCCTTTGCTGTCCCTTGGTTATCCCATATTGGTATAGTATCTCACTTTGTTATCTCATTTATTGAATTTATTTGTATTTGGATATTTGAAATTTGATAGGGAAGGGGGGAAAACCAAGACGGGTGGGGGGTGTGGAGATGGAGGGAAATGGGTACCAAGACTTGTGAAAGGGTATCAATGTATGTGAATTCATGCACCTTCTCTCTGGCAAATATCATCTAACCCTTTTACTAATTACAATAAAAAAATGAAAAAAAGACAGTTGTAGTGTGTGGGGAGGATGATGGGGTCAAATACATTTCTTCTTAGAAATTTTCCTCATCTGGTTGCCCTGGATTTTCCTGGCCTTCTTCTTAGAGAAAGTTCTGTTATACTGGATTTGTGGCTTGGCAATGATCTAGCATGTACATCTTCGAGTAAGACATCCACAACTTCCATGCCTGAGACTCGAGTTTCCTGACCTTTGCCAACAGCACAGCAACATCTTGCTTCCTCCTGAGCCACAGGCCAAGTGAGCTGGCTTGAGCTGGTTGTTAGTTAGAGTGTCTTGGTTACCAGGGTTCCAAATTCTGTTCCATTGTGAGGGAGGCAGGGTCACCTTTCAGGGCCCAATGACCAAAGATCCTTGCTCACAAAAGACCTCACCAAAGACATACTGGAGGCTGAATCTCTCCTCCAATCTCACAATATACATGTGCATATAGTAAACAGCACACCTTATTTGTCCAATCCCAATGTCTTCCACTAGGCCCAACTACCAGTCTGGTCTCAGGCTCAAGGAGCCTTTCTTAGGTAAGATCCAAACTTAAGGGTCAATATTGCCCTCATCCTTTACAAAACATTTGCTTCACAGTGCCTTCTCTGCCTGCATTTTGCCCCTTGTCGAATTTTTTTTTTGTTTTTGCTAGTTTTGGGACTTGACCTCAGAGTGTGAACATTGTTCTTGTGTTTTCTTTAGGCTTTAGCTGTCCCACCGAGCCACAGCAAAACTTGCAGCGTTTTCTATGTATGTGGTAATGAGGAATCAAACCTGAGTCTTTGTGCGCAGTAGACAAGTACTCTACCACGAGGTCAAACACACAGGGCATCTTGCACATATTTTTGACGTCAATCTACTAGGATATTATTAGGTTTCTGTATCCTAATCACTTTTTTCCTGATGATTAGCTTTGCTGTCAAGTGTAAAAAATGCACGAGGGAAAAACACAGAAGAATTAGTGAAATTAAAAAAAAGCATTAGACACAGTTAAGTGTTCATTCTTTGTAGGAGAAAGGATATTTGGATATGATGATGATGATGATGACTTTATATTTACTATGTCAGGGTTGAGAGTTTGGCATAGTAGTAGAGTGCTTGCCTAGCATCCATGAAGATCTGGGATTGATTGCTCAGTATCACATAGACAGAAAATCTAGATGTGGCACTGTGGCTCAAGTGGCAGAGGGCTAGACTTGAGAAAACCCGAGGACAGTGCTCAGGCCCTGAATTCAAGCACAAAGACGGGAAGAAAGATAAAAGAAAATAAAAATGCTTTTTACGAGCTAATTCACTCACAGCATTTGCTTCTGAAATCTTCGCTTCTGCATCTTGTGAAATAGCCCTTTCCCTCAACGTAGACAAGAAAAACAGATCCATCCCATGATCCACTGTGAGGCCACTGGTTGGGCTAAGAGCTAGTCGTGCAGCAACACATAAGTTTTATTCTAATACTTTCCAAACTTTGTACTCAAATATGCTACCTACTTACCAACTTAGGTCAGTTATCCTTATGCTATAACTTTTCTTCATTACTACAATATTCTTACACTCCTACGTTAATCCTTTTGTACCTCCCCTGACCTCTCTCATTCTTTTTTTCTATCTCTGGACCTCTGCTCATCTTTCAACCCTTATACTGCACGGATCTACACTTGATGGCTGTTGAGCAATATTGTATATGTAGGTGGTTAATTATTCTCTAGGCTCAGAGGGACTTAAAGGCAATAGAGATTGGATTGAGAGGCTTGTTGTTTTGGGTATAAATCGCTTATCAGTAGTTGTAGTAGACTGGTCTGTAAGTGCACAAAAAGAGAGAGTGATAATACCAATCAAAACTTGTGAACATCTAGTGTCTGCCAGCTGCAGAGGTCTAGGTTGGTTATATCTGAAAAACTATAATCGTATTTAGTAGTAATCTTGCTCCCATTTTCACATGGGCAGAACAAGAAACTCAAGAAAAATGTCAAATCAAGAAACAACATCCCCCACCCAATGTAAACAGACAATGGAACAGTCACTGGCAAACCTAGAGGAGAGTCTTCCAAGTGCTACACAAATGCAATTGATAAACATCATTAATGGAAAATGTGAAAATATAAAGAAAGAGGTAATGGAGGAAACCATAGCTGAACAAGAGGAAAGCAAAAACAAGGTGATAAGTGAAAAAGAAGAAGCCATAAAGGAGGCCATAATAAAGGTTTTTCAAAGAAAGATGGATGAATTCATAGAATCCACAAATAAAAACCGGACCAAACTCCAGCAAATGTCCAAAGAAAATAAAGCTACTGAGCTAACCACTCAAAAGGAAATCAAGGAGATAAAGAAATCCATACATGATCTAAAACAAGAGATGCAAGGCATAAAAAGTGAGCAATTAGAAGCAAGGGAGATGAAAAATAAAGTAGAGAGCTTTGATGGCAGGTTAGACAATGCAGAGGAGGGAATTTCAGGGGCTGAAGATAATTTAGGTATTATAAAGAACAGAAAATGAGTCAATCCAAATCTAGGAAATATGAGAGAGCGCTTCAGGAGGTCCAAGATACAATTAGGAAGCCTAATTTAAGGCTAGTTGGTATTGAGGAGGGCGTGGAGAAAGAGGTCAATGGTATTGGAAACATACTTCAGGGAATCATCTCAGAGAATTTCCCAAATATCCAGAAGGGCAGGCCCATCCAGATACGAGAAGCTTTTAGAACCCCAAACAGACCTGACCAGAAAAGAACATCCCACCGCCACATTGTGATCCGAACTGTATCAATGGAAACGAAAGGAAAGATCCTAAAGGCAGCCAGGGAAAAGGGATCAGTAACCTATAAAGCAAACCAATCAGAATAACCCCAGATTTCTCAGCAGAGACCATGCAAGCACGAAGTGACTGGAAGCATATATGTCATGCCCTTAAATCAAATGACTACCAACCAAGAATACTGTAGCCAGCTAAGCTCTCATTCAAACTGAGGGAACAATAAAACATTCCATTCCAGGGAAAAGCTGCAACAATATATCGAAACAAAACCAACACTACAGAGAATTCCCAAGGATGCTCTTTACATACAAAACCAAAATAAATGCATTATACGGAAAGAAATGGCACCTAAACAGCATACCATCTAAGGACCACAAGAACTGTAAAGACACAGGCCCTACTAAAAGCTTTTAAAAACGGTAGGAACTAATAAATATGTCTCAATCCTAACTCTCAATATCAATGGACTTAACTCTCCAATTAAACGGCATAGGCTGTCTAGTTGGATCAAAAAGCAAGAGCCATCGTTCTGCTGTCTTCAAGAGACACATCTTACCCAAAAACAATCATCTTTTGAAAGTGAGAGGTTGGAATAAACTCTATCAAGCTAACTGCCCCCATAAACAGGCTAGAGTTGCCATCCTCATATCAGATACAATAGACTTCAAACTAAAATTAGTAAGAAAAGACAAAGAAGGGTACAACATACTACTAAAGGGATCTTTCCTCCAGGAAGATATAACGATCCTAAATATTTACACACCCAATCCCGGAGCTCCAAACTTCATCAAGCAAACTTTACTTACACTGAAACCATACATAGATCGAAATACAGTGATTGTTGGTGAGTTTAACACACCACTCTCACCTATGGACAGATCAACAAGGCAAAAACTCAAAGGAGAAACCTTAGAACTGAACAAATATATAGACCGACTAGATGTAACAGACAAATGCAGAACATTCCACCCAGTAACACCACAATATACGTTTTTCTCAGCAACACATGGAACATTTTCCAAAATAGACCACATCTTAGGTCATAAAGCAAACCTGGACAGATTCAGAAACACCGAAATTATTCCATGCACACTCTCAGACCATAAAGGCATCAAATTGGAGCTGAACACACATCTCCACCAACGAAAACCCTGTAACTCATGGAGACTGAACCAAACATTGTTGAATCAAAAACAATGGGTAATCGAAGAGATCAGAACAGATATCCAACTGTTTATGAAATTTAACAATATGGAGCACAGAAATATCAACTCCTTAGGGACACAACAAAGGCAGTACTCAGAGGAAAATTTATAGCGCTGAGTGCCTACAACAGCAAGTTGGAAAAATGGCAAACCAACTAGTTAATGTCTCACCTTAACCTCCTGGAAAAAGAGCAACAAACCAACCCTAAACCCATTAGGAGAAAGCAAATTATTAAAATCAAACCAGAATTAAATGATTTGGAATAAAAAATCTATAGAAAGAATCAACAAAACAAGGAGTTGGTTCTTTGAAAGAATTAACAAAATTGACAAGCCCTTAGCAAATCTTACCAAAAAAAGAAGAGAGCATATCAAAATAAACAAAATCGCAGATGAAAATGGTAATATCACGACAGAAATTACCAAGATCCAGAATATCATGAGGGAATACTTCTCAAACCTTTACGCCAACAAATTTGAGAATCTAGAAGAAATGGATGAATTCCTAGACAATATTAACATACACACACTGAACCAAGAAGAGCTAACCCAACTCAACAGGCCTATTTCAAGCTCTGAAATAGAAATGGAAATTAGACAACTTCCACTTAAAAAGAGCCCAGGGCCAGATGGATTCACAGCTGAATTCTATAAGGTCTTCAAAGCAGAGCTCACACCAATACTCCTCAAGCTCTTCAACGAAATTGAAAATGAAGGTTCTTTACCAAACTCATTCTGTGAAGCCAGTATATCCCTCGTCCCCAAACCAGACAGAGATTCATCAAAGAAAGAGATCTATAGACCCATTTCTTTGATGAACATCGATGCAAAACTTCTCAACAAAATACTGGCCAACCGTCTAAAACAACTCATCAAAAAAATTATACACTATGATCAAACTGGATTCATCACGGGGAGGCAAAGCTGGTTCAACATACACAAATCAATTAATATAATTCAACACATCAACAGGAGCAGGGATAAAATCACATGATTGTCTCAATAGATGCAGAAAAGGCATTTGACAAGATTCAAAACCCCTTTATGTTAAAAGATGTGGAGAAACTAGGAATCCATGGAATATTTCTCAATGTAATAAAGACTGTGTATGAGAAACCCACTGCTAGTATTATACTTAGTGGTGAAAATCTAAAGCCATTCCCTCTAAAATCAGGAACGAGACAAGGATGCCCACTCTCTACACTCCTTTTTAACATAGTACTAGAATTCCTAGGCAGTGCAATAAGGCAAGAAGCAAGCATAAAGGGGATCCAAGTAGGGAAAGAGGAAATAAAACTATCCCTCTTTGCCGATGACATGATTCTGTATTTAAAGAATCCTATAGACTCTACTCCCAAGTTCCTTGAGCTGATTCAAAGCTTTGGAAGGGTAGCAGACCATAAAATCAACCCTCACAAATCAACTGCCTTACTTTACGCCAACACTGAGAGGAACGAGGCAATAATCAGGAAAGAAAATCCTTTCACAAGAGCCTGAAAGAAAATAAAGTACCTAGGAATTAGCTTAACTAAGAATGTAAAGGACCGTTTAGATGAAAACTTTAAAACCATAAAAAAGGAAATTAAAGCAGAACTAAGGAAATGGAAAAACCTCCCATGCTCCTGGATTGGAAGAATCAACATTGTGAAAATGACAATCTTGCCAAGGGCTATCTACAAATTCAGTGTAATACCAATCGACATCCCAATGTCATTCTTTAAAGAAAAAGAAGTGGCAATTCAAAATTTCATATGGAATAATAAAAGACCCCTTATAGCAAAAACACTTCTTATCAGAAAGAACAGTGCAGTGGGAATGTCAATTCCAAACTTAAGACTCTATTACAGAGCTATAATTCTCAAAACAGCTTGGTACTGGCACAAGAACAGGCCTGAAGTCCAATGGAGTAGAATTACCGACCCAGATATTAAACCACAGATCTGTAGCCACCTAATCTTTGACCAGGGAGCCAAAAAAATAGAATGGAAGAAAGATAGCCTCTTCAACAAGTTGTGCTGGCAGAACTGGTTAAACACCTGCAGAAAACTAAAGTTGGATCCTTCTTTGTCCCCTTGCACTAGAATTAACTCCAAATGGATCAAAGACCTGGAGGTAAAATCTGACACACTGAAAAGTTTACAGGAAGGAATAGGGGATACACTAGGCCTCCTTGGCACAGGTCGAAACTTTCTTAATAAGGACCAAGAATCACAACAAATCAGAGAAAGGCTGGATAAGTGGGACTGCATTAAACTGCAGAGCTTTTGTATGGCAACGGATATAGCTAGTAAACTAATCAGGAAGCCTACAGAGTGGGAGAAGATCTTCACCAACCAAACAACGGACCAAGGCCTCATATGTAAAATATGTCAACAACTCAAAAAATTGAATCACTCCAAAACTAACCTCCAAAGTAACACACATCCCATTACAAAATGAGCCAAAGACTTAAAGAGAGTCTTCTCTGAAGAAGAAACAAAAATGGCCTATAGACACATGAAGAAATGCTCAAAATCTCTGGTCATAAAAGAAATGCAAATCAAAACAAGTCTAAGATTCCACCTAACTCCAGTTAGAATGGCCAGGATCAGGAAAACGAATGACAACAGATGCTGGAGGGGATGTGGTCAGGAGGGATCACCACTACACTGTTGGTGGGAGTGCAAACTCGTTCAACCACTATGGAAAGCAGTGCGGCAGTGCCTCAAAACGCTAAACATACAACTCCTCTATGACCCAGCAATTCCAGTACTTGGCATTTACCCAACAATCCAGAAACAAGGGCATACTAAACCCACTAGCACAACAATGTTCATTGCAGCACTATTCACCATAGCAAAGATATGGAACCAACCCAGATGTCCCTCAGTTGATGAGTGGATCAACAACTTGTGGTATTTGTACACAATGGAATTCTATGCTGCTGTCAGAAAGAATGACATCGCCCCATTTGTTAGGAAATGGAAAGACTTAGAACAAATCATATTAAGTGAAGTAAGCCAGACTCAAAGGAACTTAGGCTCAGTGGTTTCCCTCATTCGTCATAATCAATAGAAACCTTGGGCTCTACTAGCAGAGATTGTCAATAGAGCAAAAGGCCATATATAAGGCCATATAATGTGAAGCTAATTGAAAGGACCTCTAGGATATTGACACAAAAGCCATATAATGAATGATTGTTGTCCTTAATGTACTATGTTGTCTCTCATCTCGTTTGCTGTCCCTTGGTTATCCCATATTGGTATAGTATCTCACTTTGTTATCTGATATATTGAATTTATTTGAATTTGGATATTTGAAATTTGATAGGGAAGGGCGGAAAACCAAGACGGGTGGGGGGTGTGGGGTTCGAGGGAAATGGGTACCAAGACATGTGAAAGGGTATCAATGTATGTGAATTCATGCACCCTCTATCTGGCAAATATCATCTAACCCTTTTACTAATTACAATAAAAAAATGAAAAAAAAGAAAGTTGTAGTGTGTGGGGAGGATGATGGGGTCAAATACATTTCTTCTTAGAAATTTACCTCATCTGGTTGCCCTGGATTTTCCTGGCCTTCTTCTTAGAGAAAGTTCTGTTATACTGGATTTGTGGCTTGGCAATGATCTAGCATGTACATCTTCGAGTAAGACATCCACAACTTCCATGCCTGAGACTCGAGTTTCCTGACCTTTGGCAACAGCACAGCAACATCTTTCTTCCTCCTGAGCCACAGGCCAAGTGAGCTGGCTTGAGCTGGTTGTTAGTTAGAGTGTCTTGGTTACCAGGGTTCCATATTCTGTTCCATTGTGAGGGAGGCAGGGTCACCTTTCAGGGCCCAATGACCAAAGATCCTTGCTCACAAAAGACCTCACCAAAGACATACTGGAGGCTGAATCTCTCCTCCAATCTCACAATATACATGTGGATGTAGTATACAGCACACCTTATTTGTCCAATCCCAATATCTTCCACTAGGCCCAACTACCAGTCTGGTCTCAGGCTCAAGGAGCCTTTCTTAGGTAAGATCCAAACTTAAGGGTCAATATTGCCCTCATCCTTTACAAAACATTTGCTTCACACTGCCTTCTCTGCCTGCATTTTGCCCCTTGTCGAATTTTTTTTGTTTTTGCTAGTCTTGGGACTTGACCTGAGAGTGTGAACATTGTTCTTGGGCTTTCTTTAGGCTTTAGCTGTCCCACCGAGCCACAGCACCACTTGCAGCGTTTTCTATGTATGTGGTAATGAGGAATCAAACCTGAGGCTTACTGCTTGGTAGCCAAGGACTCTCCCACTAGGTCAAACACACAGGGCATCTTGCACATATTTTTGACGTCAATCTACTAGGATATTATTAGGTTTCTGTATCCTAATCAATTTTTTTCCTGATGATTAACTTTGCTGTCATGTGTAAAAAATGCAACAGGGAAAAACACAGAAGAATTAGTGAAATTAAAAAAAAGCATTAGACACAGCTAAGTGTTCATTCTTTGTAGGAGTAAGGATATTTGGATATGATGATGATGATGATGACTTTATAATTACTATGTCAGGGTTGAGAGTTTGGCATAGTGGTAGAGTGCTTGCCTAGCATCCATGAAGATCTGGGTTTGATTGCTCAGTATCACATAGATAGAAAATCTAGATGTGGCACTGTGGCTCAAGTGGCAGAGGGCTAGACTTGAGAAAACCCGAGGACAGTGCTCAGGCCCTGAATTCAAGCCCCAAGACTGGTAGAAAGATAAAAGAAAATAAAAATGCTTTACGAGCTAATTCACTCACAGCATTTGCCTCTGAAATCTTTGCTTCTGCATCTTGTGAAATAGCCCTTTCCCTCAACGTAGACAAGAAAAACAGATCCATCCAATGGTCCACTGTGAGGCCACTGGTTGGGCTAAGACCTAGTCGTGCACCAACACATAAGTTTTATTCTAATACTTTCCAAACTTTGTACTCAAATATGCTACCTACTTACCAACTTATGTCAGTTATCCTTATGCTATAACTTTTCTTCATTACTACAATATTCCTATACTCCTACGTTAATCCTCTTGCACCTCCCCTGACCTCTCTCATACTTTTTTTCTATCTCTGGACCTCTGCTCGTCGTTCATCCCTTATACTGCATGGATCTACACTTGATGGCTGTTGAGCAACATTGTATATGTAGGTGGTTAATTATTCTCTAGGCTCAGAGGGACTTAAAGACAATAGAGATTGGATTGAGAGGCTTATTGTTTTGGGTATAAATCGCTTATCAGTGGTTGTATTAGGCTGGTCTGTAAGTGCACAAAAAGAAAGAGTGATAATACCAATCAAAACTTGTGAACATCTAGTGTCTGCCAGCTACAGAGGTCTAGGTTGGTTATATCTGAAAAACTATAATCGTATTTAGTAGTAATCTTGCTCCCATTTTCAAATGGGCAGAACAAGAAACTCAAGAAAAATGTCAAATCAAGAAACAACATCCCCCACCCAATGTAAACACACAATGGAACAGTCACTGGCAAACCTAGAGGAGAGTCTTCCAAGTGCTACACAAATGCAATTGATAAACATCATTAATGAAAAATATGAAAATATAAAGAAAGAGATAATGGACGAAGCCATACCTGAACAAGAGGAAAGCAAAAACAAGGTGATAAGTGAAAAAGAAGAAGCCATAAAGGAGGCCATAATAAAGGTTTTCAAAGAAAGATGGATGAATTCAAAGAATCCACAAATAAAAACGTGACCAAACTCCAGCAAATGTCCAAAGAAAATAAAGCTACTGAGCTAACCACTCAAAAGGAAGTCAAGGAGATAAAGAAATCCATACATGATCTAAAACAAGGGATGCAAGGCAACAAAAGTGAGCAATTAGAAGCAAGGGAGATGAAAAATAAAGTAGATAGCTTTGATAGCAGGTTAGACATTGCAGAGCCGAGAATTTCCGTGGCTGAAGATAATTTAGTTATTATAAAGAACAGAAAATGAGTCAATCCAAATCTAGGAAATATGAGAGAGCGCTTCAGGAGGTCCAAGATACAATTAGGAAGCCTAATTTAAGGCTAGTTGGTATTGAGGAGGGCGTGGAGAAAGAGGTCAATGGTATTGGAAATATAGTTCAGGGAATCATCTCAGAGAATTTCCCAAATATCCAGAAGGGCAGGCATATCCAGATACGAGAAGCTTTTAGAATCCCAAACAGACCTGACCAGAAAAGAACATCCCACCGCCACATTGTGATCCGAACTGGATCAATAGAAACGAAAGGAAAGATCCTAAAGGTAGCCAAGGAAAAGGGGTCAGTAACCTACAAAGGCAAACCAATCAGAATAACCCCAGATTTCTCAGCAGAGACCATGCAAGCACGAAGTGACTGGAAGCATATATGTCATGCCCTTAAATCAAATAACTACCAACCAAGAATACTGTAGCCAACTAAGCTCTCATTCATAACTGAGGGAAAAATAAAAACATTCCATTCCAGGGAAAAGCTGCAACAATATGTCGAAACAAAACCAACACTACAGAGAATTCTCAAAGATGCTCTATACATAGAAAACCAAAATAAATGCAATATAGGGAAAGAAATGGCACCTAAACAGCATACCATCTAAGGACCACAAGAACTGTCAAGACACAGGCCCTACTAAAAGCTTTTAAAAATGGTAGGAACTAATAAATATCTCTCAATCCTAACTCTCAATATCAATGGACTTAACTCTCCAATTAAACGGCATAGGTTGTCTAGTTGGATCAAAAAGCAAGAGCCATCGTTCTGCTGACTTCAAGAGACACATCTTACCCAAAAACAATCATCTTTTGAAAGTGAGAGGTTGGAATAAACTCTATCAAGCTAACTGCCCCCATAAACAGGCTAGAGTTGCCATCCTCATATCAGATACAATAGACTTCAAACTAAAATTAGTAAGAAAATACAAAGAAGGTTACTACATACTACTAAAGGCATCTTTCCTCCCGGAAGACATAACAATCCTAAATATTTACACACCCAATCCCGGAGCTGCAAACTTCATCAAGCAAACTGTACTTACACTGAAACCTACATAGATCGAAATACAGTGATTGTTGGTGAGTTTAACACACCACTCTCACCTATGGACAGATCAACAAGGCAAAAACTCAACAGAGAAACCTTAGAACTGAACAACTATATAGACCAACTAGATCTAACAGACATCTGCAGAATATTCCACCCAGTAACACCACAATATACGTTTTTCTCAGCAGCACATGGAACATTTTCCAAAATAGACCACATCTTAGGCCATAAAGCAAACCTGGACAGATTCAGAAACACTGAAATTATTCCATGCACACTCTCAGACCATAAAGGCATCAAATTGGAGCTGAACACACATCTCCACCAAAGAAAACCATGTAACTCATGGAGACTGAACAACACATTGTTGAATCAAAAACAATGGGTAATCGAAGAGATCAGAACAGATATCCAACTGTTTATGAAATTTAACAATAAGGAGCACACAAATATCAACTCCTTAGGGACACAACAAAGGCAGTACTCAGAGGAAAATTTATACAGCGGGGTGCCTACAACAGCAAGTTGGAAAAATGGCAAACCAACTAGTTAATGCCTCACCTTAACCTCCTGGAAAAAGAGCAACAAACCAACCCTAAACCCATTAGGAGAAAGCAAATTATTAAAATCAAAGCAGAATTAAATGTTTTGGAATAAAAAAACTATAGAAAGAATCAACAAAACAAGGAGTTGGTTCTTGAAAGAATTAACAAAATTGACAAGCCCTTTGCAAATCTTACCAAAAAAAGAAGAGAGCATATCGAAATAAACAAAATCGCAGATGAAAATGGTAATATCACGACAGAAATTACCAAGATCCAGAATATCATGAGGGAATACTTCTCAAACCTTTACACCAACAAATTTGAGAATCTAGAAGAAATGGATGAATTCCTACACAATATTAACATACACACACTGAACCAAGAAGAGGTAACCCAACTCCACAGGCCTATTTCAAGCTCTGAAATAGAAATGGAAATTAGACAACTTCCACTTAAAAAGAGCCCAGGGCCAGATGGATTCACAGCTGAATTCTATAAGGTCTTCAAAGCAGAGCTCACACCAATACTCCTCAAGCTCTTCAACGAAATTGAAAATGAAGGTTCTTTACCAAACTGATTCTGTGAAGCCAGCATATCCCTCATCCCCAAACCAGACAGAGATTCATCAAAGAAAGAGATCTATAGACCCATTTCTTTGATGAACATCGATGCAAAACTTCTCAACAAAATACTGGCCAACCGTCTACAACAACTCATCAAAAAAAATATACACTATGATCAAACTGGATTCATCACAGGGAGGCAAAGCTGGTTCAACATACACAAATCAATTAATATAATTCAACACATCAACAGGAGCAGGGATAAAATCACATGATTGTCTCAATAGATGCGGAAAAGGCATTTGACAAGATCCAAAACCCCTTTATGTAAAATGATGTGGAGAAACTAGGAATCCATGGAACATTTCTCAATGTAATAAAGGCTGTGTATGAGAACCCCACTGCTAGTATTATACTTAATGGTGAAAATCTAAAGCCATTCCCTCTAAAATCAGGAACGAGACAAGGATGCCCACTCTCTCCACTCCTTTTTAACATAGTACTAGAATTCCTAGGCAGTGCAATAAGGCAAGAAGCAAGCATAAAGGGGATCCAAGTAGGGAAAGAGGAAATAAAACTATCCCTCTTTGCCGATGACATGATTCTGTATTTAAAGAATCCTATAGACTCTACTCCCAAGATCCTTGAGCTGATTCAAAGCTTTGGCAGGGTAGCAGGCCATAAAATCAACCCTCACAAATCAACTGCCTTACTTTACGCCAACACTGAGAGGAACGAGGCAATAATCAGGAAAGAAAATCCTTTCGCAATAGCCTCAAAGAAAATAAAGTACCTAGGAATTAGCTTAACGAAGAATGTAAAGGACCGTTTAGATGAAAACTTTAAAACCCTAAAAAAGGAAATTAAAGCAGAACTAAGGTAATGGAAAAACCTCCCATGCTCCTGGATTGGAAGAATCAACGTTGTGAAAATGACAATCTTGCCAAGGGCTATCTACAAATTCAATGTAATACCCATCAACATCCCAATGTCATTCTTTAAAGACATAGAAGAGGCAATTCAAAATTTCATATGGAATAATAAAAGACCCCGTATAGCAAAAACACTTCTTAGCAGAAAGAACAACGCTGGAGGAATTTCAATTCCAAACTTAAGACTCTATTACAGAGCTATAATTCTCAAAACAGCTTGGTACTGGCACAAGAACAGGCCTGAAGTCCAATGGAGTAGAACTGCGGACCCAGATATTAAACCACAGACCTATGGCCACCTAATCTTTGACCAGGGAGCCAAAAAAATAGAATGGAAGAAAGATAGCCTCTTCAACAAGTTGTGCTGGCAGAACTGGTTAAACACCTGCAGAAAACTAAAGTTGGATCCTTCTTTGTCACCTTGCACTAGAATTAACTCCAAATGGATCAAAGACGTGGAGGTAAAAGCTGACACACTGAAAAGTTTACAGGAAGGAATAGGAGATACACTAGGCCTCCTTGGCACAGGTCGAAACTTTCTTAATAAGGACCAAGAATCACAACAAATCAGAGAAAGGCTGGATAAGTGGGACTGCATTAAACTGCAGAGCTTTTGTATGGCAACGGATATAGCTAGTAAACTAATTAGGAAGCCTACAGAGTGGGAGAAGATCTTCACCAACCAAACAACGGACCAAGGCCTCATATGTAAAATATATCAACAACTCAAAAAATTGAATCACTCCAAAACTAACCTCCAAAGTAACACCCATCCCATTAAAAAATGGGCCAAAGACTTAAAGAGAGTCTTCTCTGAAGAAGAAACAAAAATGGCCTATAGACACATGAAGAAATGCTCCACATCTCTGGTCATAAAAGAAATGCAAATCAAAACAAGTCTAAGATTCCACCTAACTCCAGTTAGAATGGCCAGGATCAGGAAAACGAATGACAACAGATGCTGGAGGGGATGTGGTCAGGAGGGATCACTACTACACTGTTGGTGGGAGTACAAACTCGTTCAACCACTATGGAAAGCAGTGCGGCAGTGCCTCAAAACACTAAACATACAACTCCCCTATGACCCAGCAATTCCAGTACTTGGCATTTACCCAACAATCCAGAAACAAGGGCATACTAAACCCACTAGCACAACAATGTTCATTGCAGCACTATTCACCATAGCAAAGATATGGAACCAACCCAGATGTCCCTCAGTTGATGAGTGGATCAACAACTTGTGGTATTTGTACACAATGGAATTCTATGCTGCTGTCAGAAAGAATGACATCGCCCCATTTGTTAGGAAATGGAAAGACTTAGAACAAATCATATTAAGTGAAGTAAGCCAGACTCAAAGGAACTTAGGCTCAGTGGTTTCCCTCATTCGTCATAATCAGTAGAAACCTTGGGCTCTACTAGCAGAGATTGTCAATAGAGCAAAAGGCCATATATAAGGTCATATAATGTGAAGCTAATTGAAAGGACCTCCAGGATATTGACACAAAAGCCATATAATGAATGATTGTTGTCCTTAATGTACTATGTTGTCTCTCATCTCGCTTGCTGTCCCTTGGTTATCCCATATTGGTATAGTATCTCACTTTGTTATCTGATATATTGAATTTATTTGTATTTGGATATTTGAAATTTGATAGGGAAGGGGGGAAAACCAAGATGGGTGGGGGGTGTGGGGTTGTAGGGAAATGGGTACCAAGACATGTGAAAGGGTATCAATGTATGTGAATTAATGCACCTTCTATCTGGCAAATATCATCTAATGTGGCGAGCTCCTCGACCAGCGAGGAAGAACGACCACCACTCGAGGATTCTTCTCAAATCATACTTTATCGGAAAGCTTTTGATTGAAGGGGGGGCAGGAAGCGAAAAGTGCTTGGGCAGGGAAATGCAGCTGTTTACATACAATCAAGGAACCCGGGGTTTTTTGCCATTGGTCGCTCCATTGCCAGGGCCGTTTTACAACTCGGGATTGGTCAGGCCTCTGACGTCATACGCGTAGACTCAGAGGAAAGAGCAAACGCTCTGCATTCACATACAAAATAAGGAGAACTAAGAGGTTGTTTTAGTGGCGGCCGCTCCGGCTCCCCACATCTCCCCCTTTCTTGTTTTGTTGCAGGAAGTCAACATACCTGTTGTGAAGAGAGTAGAGGTGCTGTCCTCCAAAGCAAAACTTGAGGTCCCATTCTAGAGGAGTGACCCAGGCGATCAACTCTTGATCCCTCCCTTTCAGGCCCTCTATCTCCTTTGCGGAGATGGGCTAGGGGCGCAGACCCATATGCTGACGCACATGCTCTCCCTAACCTGTTAGGGTCAGGAGTGGTACTTTGTCCAACATTTCACAACTCTTGGCTGCCTGTACTCCTATTCCTCGTGCAATAGACTAAGGTCTCGAGGGTGCAAAGGCAGTACAGGGCACTTTTAGTTGGTTTTTAAAGTTGCAAGCCAAATTTTGGGGAGAGTGTCCTTGCTCCAAGGCAGTGAGTGCATGAGCAATTAGTACTCTATCCCTTCTATTGCGAGATCTCATGCGACAGAGCAACCAGAGGCAAAAAATACAGGGCCCACAACAGGCTGCAACAAACACTCCCAGCCCAGCCCACTCCTTAACAAACGACAGGGAATTTTTTACCCAATCCAAAACTTGTCCTGCTGTTATTGTGATCCTGATCCTATTAACTAACATAATTTCTGATCTTAATTGAGTGGTTAGATTTTCAAACTGATCAGTCCATTGTCCTAGAAGCATTAGTCACGGGCATTGGTAATGGAAAGGTCTTCATCCGCACCCACAAAATCCTCTCCTGGGCCATCACTGGATCTGCTAGTATTGCCACCAACATGAGAATCATCTTCATCGTCAGTGCCTTTCTCGGGTTCTCCTTCCACCTTTCGCGTCAATCGCAATGGGACCCAAAGCGGTGTTTCCTGCTCCTGTGGAAAAACACAAACAGCTCCCCTGGATCTCGTTACTACGGGATCCGGTCCGCACCAATTATTTGTAATAACATCCTTCCATTTAACCATCTCAGTTATAATTTTTGGGTTTTGGGCAGCATGTCTATCTGCTGCTGACTTATCATCACTATTTAAAATTAAAAAATTTAAAGTAAAAAGTGCAAGGGAAAGTCTTTCCCTGGGAGATGCTCCTTCCGCAATTCCCCCTTTCTGTTTTTGAAGTATTTCTTTTAATTTTTTGTTGGTTCTTTCCACAATTCCTTGTCCTTGCGGATTGTATGGTAACCCTGTTGTATGGGCTACTTGCATTTGCGCACAAAAGGCGCGGAAGTATAGGCAGGGCCATTATCAGTTTTTAAGTGAAGGGGTTTTCCCCAGGCCGCCCAGGCTTCTAAACAATGTACTTTTACATGGGAAACCTTTTCTCCTGCCAAGGGCGTGGCATGTACTATGCCAGAATAGGTATCCACTGAGACATGTAAATATTTTAATTTTCCAAATTCCGCTAAATGAGTAACATCCATTTGCCATAGGGCATTTGGTTTTAAGCCTCTAGGGTTTATCCCCACATTAGGAGAGGGGAGAAAAATCACACAAGACTGACAGGCTTTAACAATATTTCGTGCTTCATGTCTGGTTATATTAAATTTTATTCTAAGAGTATTAGCAGGTACATGATATAACTGATGAAAAGTTTTTGCTGATTCTACAGAATCAATAGCTGTCAAAACCATGGCCCTAGTTGCCTGATCTACCTGGGCATTAGCCTTAGCCATGGGACCTGGCAACAAGGTATGAGCTCTCATGTGCCCTACATAAAAGGGATTCTTTCTTGCCAAAATAAGGGATTGAATCTGTAATAATATGTTAGAAACCATGCTGGCCTGCCTAATTGAGGCAGCGACTTCAAGAGAATTAACAGCATTAACAACATATTGTGAATCAGAGAAAAGATTAAAGGGCTCTTCAAATCTTTTAAACACCTCTAGAACCACCAGGCACTCCGTGACCTGGGGAACATCCGGTCGAAAATATAACACGACTGGATTTTGACCTTCCACCACAAAGGCACCCTGGCCAGTTTTTGACCCATCAGTATAAATAGTCAAGGCTGTAGCCAAAGGCTTCTTAGAGGTAATAATAGGAAAATAAACCAAATTTCTCTCTACAAAGGCAAGCAAGGGATGCTTGGGATAATGGTTATCAATAATATTGGGAAAGGCACATAATAAAATCGCCCATATATCCACAGTGGCAGCCAAAGTCTCCACCTGATTCCTGGTATAGGGAATAATTAATTTATCAGGTATTTTAGCAAAATGCATCAAACAATACTTTAGGCCCAATAGGGCTTGAGTTGCAACAAGCTCAGGAAAATATTGAACAGTTCTTGCTCCATGAGAATTACCATGAAGCCACCACAGAGGGCCGTCCTGCCATAAGACCCCTGTAGGATAATTCTTTGTCTTTAAAATACACAACATAAGTAATTGACCTGGATTATAACGACACACTTGAGCCTTAATTATTGCCTCTTCAATCTTTTTTAGGGCCGCAAAAGCCTGTGGGGTAAGTTTTCGTGGAGATGTGACATCTGGGTTACCTTCCAAAATGGAAAATAAAGGCAGTAATTCTGCTCGAGGGATGTTTAAATATCCTTGGATCCAGTTGATGTCTCCCAACAGTTGCTGAAAATCATTGAGTGTCTTTAGGTGGGCAGTTCGAATAGAAATTTTTTGAGGTCGAATAAAGGCAGGAGTAACAATTTCACCTAAGAATTTTACCACCTTGGATTGTTGTACTTTATCAGGGGCAATAATAAGCCCTCTCTGTTCAAGTAGGGAAACCACCTGTTGATAGGCTCTATGAAGTACCTCAAGAGAGGAAGCAGCTAGCAGGATATCATCCATATAATGAATGATTTTTACCAGGAGAAACTCCTGTCTAACGGACAGTAGGGCTGAATCCACAAACAGTTGACAAATAGTCGGGCTATTAGCCATGCCTTGAGGCAAGACCTTCCACTGATACCGGACATCTGGCTGTTCATGATTAACAGAGGGCAACGTAAAGGCAAAACGTTCTCTATCCTCAGGGCAAAGGGGTATTGAGAAGAAGCAATCTTTAATGTCTAAGGTCAACACAGGCCAATCTCGGGGCAGTGATGAAAGTAGAGGAAGTCCTCTCTGGACTGGTCCCATGACCTGCATTTGCGCGTTTACTGCCCTTAAGTCATGTAACAATCTCCACTTGCCAGAAGCCTTTTTAATAACAAAAATGGGTGTGTTCCAGGGAGATACAGAGGGCTCAACGTGTCCCAATTTTAACTGTTCCTCAACTAAATTTTTTGCAGCTTCCAATTTTTCTTGTGAAAGGGGCCACTGGGGGACCCACACCGATTTCTGAGTCAACCAGGGTATGGGTACCACATTATTGATGGAAGCTTTTGTTTCAGTGGCCCCTAGGAAAAACCCAATCCTTTCCTATTAAATTTTGGAGCAGGCTCAACGGGTTCTGGGCGTCCCTGAAGACATCTGCCAAGCCCTTGAGTTGGAACATATCCCTGCTGTTTCATGATGTTTTGACTAACTTCTGAATAATTATTAGTCAGTTTAAGTTTTAATTGTTGTTGCACATCCCGTCCCCAAAGATTAACAGGGACGTCGATTACAAATGGTTGGATTGTTCCCTGTTGGCCTTCTTCAGTTCTCCACACTAACTCTTTAGCACTGACACAGGGAGCATTAGCATATCCAAGTCCTTGTAAAGTTTGAGAAGATTTTTGTAATGGCCACTGCTTGGGCCAGGCCTTTGATTGAATAATGCTCCGATCGGCTCCGGTATCTACCAGGCCAAGAAAGGACTTTCCCTCTATTTGTAGGGATAGCATGGGTCTCTGGTCCAATTCCATCGACAGGCACACAAGATCAATCCCTGTGGAGCCTAAGCCTGCGGCTCCCCTTTCCTTTTGTAGTGAAGGAAGGTTTTCATGTTTTGAAGGTAGAATTAAAAGCTGGGCAATCCTATCTCCCGGGGCTATAGAGATTACTCCGTAAGGGGAGTGGCACAAAACCTTGATTACTCCTGAATAGTCAGAATCTATAACGCCCGGGAAAATTATTAGTCCTTTTAAGGTGGAGGAGGAGCACCCTAACACCAATCCCACCGTGCCTGTTTCTAATGGTCCAGTTACATTAGTATCCAATATTTGTACTCCCATGGCTGGAGTTAAGACCAATCCGGAGGAGGCACAGAGGTCCAACCCTGCGGAGCCTGGGGTTGCCCTTCTGGCTGAACTGGCTGCTGCAGGCTGGGAACAGGTGCCGGAGTCTGAAGTGCCCCATAAATTTGTGGGCCCTGGGGACAGGGGCCCCTTATCCCGTTTTTTGGCTCCTGGTCTGTACTAAGAGAAGGAATGGGCTGTCCATTAATATCTTTTACTGACTTGCATTCATTGGCCCAATGTTTTCCCTTCTTGCACCTAGGACATGTTCCTGGCATCTTTTGAACTCCCTGAGGACCCTGGGGACCAGTTCTGGGACACTGGCGTTTAAAGTGTCCAAGTTGGCCACATTTGAAGCATCCTTTACCTTTAGAGTCCTTGGCCGCTTGGGTGGCTGACAGTACAGCTGCAGCCAGGCCTGCATTAGTTAATGGCCCCCCTATTTCCCTGCAGGCTTTTATCCATGCTTCCAGGCCCTTTTCCTTGACCGGCATAATAGCTCTCTGACATTCCTTTGTACATTGCTCAAAAATAATTTGTTGGACAACTGGCATAAAGGCTTCAAGATTTTCAAAAACGCGCTCCGCCGTTTCGAGCACACGGGCCACAAAATCGGAGAATGGCTCCGTGACAGCTTGAGTAACTTTGGTGAGGCTGCCAGTGACCTGGCCTTTGTTTGGGATTGCCCTCCAGGACTTGTAAAAAACCTCATTTATTTGTTTATAAACATCCCAGGGGAAATTTGTCTGATCGGCAGCCCATTGTCCTTGCCCTAGGAGCATGTCCACGGTCCACTCGGGCCGCCCTTCTTGTACATTTACTCTATATTGAGCCTGAGCTCTGTCCATAACTATAGACCTGAAGTCAAGGAACTGTCCATAATTGAGGCATGTCCGCGCGACCTCATACCAATCATTAGGTGTCATAGCATTAGCAGTTAGTCTTCTAAGCAAGGCAGTGGTATAACTGGCCGTAACTCCATAATTACGTACTGCCTCCATCAAATCCTTTAACTGTTTATAGGAGACTGGTTCAAAGGTCCTCTCCTGGGTAACTGGGTTCTCAAAAACTGGGAACGCAGCCGCCAGGCGGGACCACATGCTTTCTTTTATGAAATGACTTTTTCCCACCGCCACAGGATAAGGCGGGGGCGCAGAGGGCATGGCTCTCTCTTGTTCATTTCCTTTAGACACTCTGGCCAGAAGAGGTCGCTGAACTCCATACCTTCCCTCCTCATACCTAGCAGCCGCCTCCTCCAAGCCTTTTCCCTCTTTCAGGTCCTGTTCCTCATCTGAATTGTTAGTCACTTCCTCATCTGAGTTGCTTAACTCCTCATTTGAATCGTTTAGCTCCTCATCTCTAGACTCCCTTATTTGTAAATGTTGAAACCTGCCCGGATCCGGGTAAGACTGCCCTGGGGGCGTCTCCATTGTTCTTATGCCTTGGTCCTCCTTATCTCCCTCCTGCACAGTATCTTGAAAGGGTGCGTCCACCCTCTGTTCTTTGACATAAAATCTCCCTTTTTTATTTTCTTTCCCTTTTCTTTTTGGCCTACCTTTTTCCTCCCCATTTGATTCTGCCTCGGAGAGACTATCCTGGTGCTTTGTCAATGTCCTACTGGCTCTCTTAACAATCTGTGAGTTGCCGCAACGCAGACAAATGCAACAAAGACACACCAGCAGCAAGCAAGGAAGGACAACAGCAAGCACCCAGAATTGTACCCAAAGAAACAGCATATCCGGGGATCTCAGCTGATCAGGCTGATACTTACCGACGTCTCCTCTCCGTATGTCGAGTTCTGAATCCTCGGCCTTTTCGCTTGTCCTCCTGTCTTACCAAGGTCCCGGGTTTTCGGCACCAGTTGTGGCGAGCTCCTCGACCAGCGAGGAAGAACGACCACCACTCGAGGATTCTTCTCAAATCATAATTTATCGGAGAGCTTTTGACTGAAGGGGGAGCAGGAAGCGAAAAGGGCTTGGGCAGGGAAATGCAGCTGCTTACATACAATCAAGGAACCCGGGGTTTTTTGCCATTGGTCGCTCCATTGCCAGGGCCGTTTTACAACTCGGGATTGGTCAGGCCTCTGACATCATACGCGCAGACTCAGAGGAAAGAGCAAACGCTCTGCATTCACATACAAAATAAGGAGAACTAAGATGTTGTTTTAGTGGCGGCCGCTCTGGCTCCCCACAATCTAACCCTTTTACTAATTACAATAAAAAAATGAAAAAAAAAGAAAGTTGTAGTGTGTGGGGAGGATCATGGGGTCAAATACATTTCTTCTTAGAAATTGACCTCATCTGGTTGCCCTGGATTTTCCTGGCCTTCTTCTTAGAGAAAGTTCTGTTATACTGGATTTGTGGCTTGGCAATGATCTAGCATGTACATCTTCGAGTAAGACATCCACAACTTCCATGCCTGAGACTCGAGTTTCCTGACCTTTGGCAACAGCACAGCAACATCTTTCTTCCTCCTGAGCCACAGGCCAAGTGAGCTGGCTTGAGCTGGTTGTTAGTTACAGTGGCTTGGTTACCAGGGTTCCATATTCTGTTCCATTGTTTGGGAGGCAGGGTCACCTTTCAGGGCCCAATGACCAAAGATCCTTGCTCACAAAAGACCTCACCAAAGACATACTGGAGGCTGAATCTCTCCTCCAATCTCACAATATACATGTGGATGTAGTATAAAGCACACCTTATTTGGCCAATCCCAATGTCTTCCACTAGGCCCAACTACCAGTCTGGTATCAGGCTCAAGGAGCCTTTCTTAGGTAAGATCCAAACTTAAGGGTCAATATTGCCCTCATCCTTTACAAAACATTTGCTTCACAGTGCCTTCTCTGCCTGCATTTTGCCCCTTGTTGAATTTTTTTTTGTTTTTGCTAGTCTTGGGACTTGACCTGAGAGTGTGAACATTGTTCTTGGGCTTTCTTTAGGCTTTAGCTGTCCCACCGAGCCACAGCACCACTTGCAGCGTTTTCTATGTATGTGGAAATGAGGAATCAAACCTGAGGCTTACTGCTTAGTAGCCAAGGACTCTCCCACTAGGTCAAACACACAGGGCATCTTGCACATATTTTTGACGTCAATCTACTAGGATATTATTAGGTTTCTGTATCCTAATCAATTTTTTCCTGATGATTAGCTTTGCTGTCATGTGTAAAAAATGCAAGAGGGAAAAACACAGAAGAATTAGTGAAATTAAAAAAAAAGCATTAGACACAGTTAAGTGTTCATTCTTTGTAGGAGAAAGGATATTTGGATATGATGATGATGATGATGACTTTATAATTACTATGTCAGGGTTGAGAGTTTGGCATAGTGGTAGAGTGCTTGCCTAGCATCCATGAAGATCTGGGTTTGATTGCTCAGTATCGCATAGATAGAAAATCTAGATGTGGCACTGTGGCTCAAGTGGCAGAGGGCTATACTGGAGAAAACCCCAGGACAGTGCTCAGGCCCTGAATTCAAGCCTCAAGACTGGCAGAAAGATAAAAGAAAATAAAAATGCTTTTTACGAGCTAATTCACTCACAGCATTTGCTTCTGAAATCTTCACTTGTGCATCTTGTGAAATACCCTTTCCCTCAACGTAGACAAGAAAAACAGATCCATCCCATGGTCCACTGTGAGGCCACTGGTTGGGCTAAGAGCTAGTCGTGCAGCAACACATAAGTTTATTCTAAAACTTTCCAAACTTTGTTCTCAAATATGCTACCTACTTACCAACTTAGGTCAGTTATCCTTATGCTATACCTTTTCTTCATTACTACAATAATCTTACACTCCTACGTTAATCCTCTTGTACCTCCCCTGACCTCTCTCATTCCTTTTTTCTATCTCTGGATCTGTGCTCGTCTTTCAACCCTTATACTGCACGGATCTACACTTGATGGCTGTTGAGCAATACTGTATATGTAGGTGGTTAATTATTCTCTAGGCTCAGAGGGACTTAAAGACAATAGAGACTGGATTGAGAGGCTTATTGTTTTGGGTATAAATCGCTTATCAGTGGTTGTATTAGACTGGTCTGTAAGTGCACAAAAAGAAAGAGTGATAATACCAATCAAAATTTGTGAATATCTAATGTCTGCCAGCTACAGAGGTCTATGTTGGTTATATCTGAAAAACTATAATCGTATTTAGTAGTAATCTTGCTCCCATTTTCAAATGGGCAGAACAAGAATCTCAAGCAAAATGTCAAATCAAGAAACAACATCCCCCACCCAATGTAAACCGACAATGGAACAGTCACTGGCAAACCTAGAGGAGAGTCTTCCAAGTGCTACATAAATGCAATTGATAAACATCATTAATGGAAAATGTGAAAATATAAAGAAAGAGGTAATGGAGGAAGCCATAGCTGAACAAGAGGAAAGCAAAAACAAGGTGATAAGTGAAAAAGAAGAAGCCATAAAGGAGGCCATAATAAAGGTTTTTCAAAGAAAGATGGATGAATTCATAGAATCCACAAATAAAAACGTGACCAAACTCCAGCAAATGTCCAAAGAAAATAAAGCTACTGAGCTAACCACTCAAAAGGAAATCAAGGAGATAAAGAAATCCATACATGATCTAAAACAGGAGATGCAAGGCATCAAAAATGAGTAATTAGAAGCAAGGGAGATGAAAAATAAAGTAGATAGCTTTGATAGCAGGATAGACAATGCAGAGGAGAGAATTTCCGGGGCTGAAGATTATTGAGTTATTATAGAGAAAGAACAGAAAATGAGTCAATCCAAATCTAGGAAATATCAGAGAGCGCTTCAAGAGGTCCAAAATGCAATTAGGAAGCCTAATTTAAGGCTAGTTGGTATTGAGGAGGGCGTGGAAAAAGAGGTCAATGGTATTGGAAATATACTTCAGGGAATCATCTCAGAGAACTTCCCAAATATCCAGAAGGGCAGGCCCATCCAGATACGAGAAGCTTTTAGAACCCCAAACAGACCTGACCAGAAAAGAACATCCCACCGCCACATTGTGATCCGAACTGGATCAATAGAAACGAAAGAAAAGATCGTAAAGGCAGCCAGGGAAAAGGGATCAGTAACCTATAAAGGAAAACCAATCAGAATAACCCCAGATTTCTCAGCAGAGACCATGCTAGCACGAAGTTACTGGAAGCATATATGTCATGCCTTAAATCAAATAAATACCAACCAAGAATACTGTAGCCAGCTAAGCTCTCATTCATAACTGAGGGAACAATAAAAACATTCCATTCCAGGGAAAAGCTGCAACAATATGTTGAAACAAAACCAACACTACAGAGAATTCTCAACGATGCTCTATAAATACAAAACCAAAATAAATGCATTATAGGGAATGAAATGGCACCTAAACAGCATACCATCTAAGGACCACAAGAACTGTCAAGACACAGGCCCTACTAAAAGCTTTTAAAAATGGTAGGAACTAATAAATATCTCTCAATCCTAACTCTCAATATCAATGGACTTAACTCTCCAATTAAACGGCATAGGCCGTCTAGTTGGATCAAAAAGCAAGAGCCATCGTTCTGCTGTCTTCAAGAGACACATCTTACCCAAAAACCATCATCTTTTGAAAGTGAGAGGTTGGAATAAATTCTATCAAGCTAACTGCCCCCATAAACAGGCTGGAGTTGCCATCCTCATATCAGATACAATAGACTTCAAACTAAAATTAGTAAGAAAAGACAAAGAAGGTTACTACATACTACTAAAGGGATCTTTCCTCCAAGAAGACATAACGATCCTAAATATTTACACACCCTTTTGAAGGTTCTCAAAAGATTGAAGATTCTGACAGTGTAAGTTAGATTCCGGCATTGATATTACATAATGCAGTGAGTAGGGATTTATATTTGAAATATCACTGTTGGCAAAATCTAACACACATTTGCTTAGTATTTGCTTTTGATTTCCCAAGGAGTTCAGTACAAGCCAACATGTGTGGGATATATCGACTGGGAGAAATTATTCAGAGTATGTGACTCATTTGAACAGGAGTCAGTGAAAAGATACAGAAGCAGGATACCCATATTGTGATAATTTGTATCTTTTGCATATTTTGTGTTTGTTATTATTTCCATTTGTAGTGTACATTTCTAGGTAAAAACTTTTAAAATGTTTAGAAACAATTTGTTATTTCAACAGCAAAAAAGACATTTATATGCCTGATAAAATTCACAGAATCCAAATTTTTCCATATTTTTTTTTGTGGTTCATAGATCTTGAACTCAGCCTGGGCACTATCCCTGAGCTCTTCAGCTCCAGGCTACCACCTTACTCTGGAGCCAAGCCCCACTTCCAATTTTCTAAAAGTAAATTGGAGATAAGTGTCTCAGCTCTTTTTGTGCCAGGATGGCTTTAAACCTTGATCCTCAGATCTCAGCCTCCTGAGTATCTAGGATTATAGAAGTGAGCCACCACCCCATCATGCTCAGCTTTCTGGTTTTTTTTTAAACAAGCCCTTTGGCTGGAACTCGGTCTGAGCACTGTCCTTCAGCTTTCCTCAAGCCTAGTGATCTCCTACTTGAGCCACAGCACTACTTCTGGTTTTTTCTGTGTATGTGGTACTGCGGAATTGAAACTTCATCTTCATACAAGCACTCTACAACTATGCCAAACTCCCAGCCCCTCCACATTAGTTTTTATGATAGATCTTTCCATGCATCCAGGTTGGCTACAAATCCTTCTTGAGTTTCCCAAGATCAGGGAGTATAGGTGTGTCCCATCCTGTGTGGCTACATAACCATTGTTTAGGGTACAGTTCTCTCTTCATTCTACCCATCTAGAGCAATTTTCATCTTCCATGTATAATCATTAAACATTCAGCTCCTGTTCCTCTCTACTCCATTCTCTGGAACCATCGTGTTTTTTGGCTCTAAGGGTTTGTTGATCCTTGGAAGCTCTGGAAGGGAAAACATACCCTAGCTCTTCCTTTATGACTGCTGTATTTTTAGTTTACTGTAATCAAGATTCATCTGTAAAATATAGTAAAATGTTCTTCCTTTTCAATGCATTGTTTTGCATATTTCTATCTTTTGATTATTATTAATAGTTGTGAATGGATTCTCCACATATTTGTTCTAGTCTCTGCTTTCTCTTCCGTTAGGTACAAATCTAGAAATAGAAGTGTTGGACCATATTTCTATGTAATTCTATATTTAGTACTTTTTTAGCACTCTCCACGCAATTTTTGATTGTTTTATATTCCTTGCAGAACTATTCCAAAGTTCTACTTCTTCTCACTACCTTCCCAGTAATAGTTAGACTTTGAAAGTTGTATTTTGTATGCGTGTGTGTGTGTGTGTGTGTGTTTGTGTGTGTGTATGTGGATCGTTTTGTTTAAAACTATATTTATATTAACATATTTAAAGTAATGATTTCATTGTAATTTTAATTTTTCCCATGACTGTTAATATTGAACTTCTTTCTACATTTTGAACTACTATTTCTATATATTCTTTTTAGAAAATCCTCTCCAATCTCCAATTTTTTTCCCTTTTTTTGTGGGGTAGTGGGGAAAGTCATGGGGCTTGGACCTTGGGCCGTGAGCTCTTTAGTTTAAGGCTATTGTCCTACCCTGAGTATTGCCCCTCAGTTCTTCTGCTCACAGCTCCCTACCCCTCTTCCCATTATATACAGAACAAAGGTCATCCTCAGTCTTTTTGAAAAAGTAAAACATACAGTAAATTTGTAGTATAAAACAGCAAGAAATAAATTTCTTGCCAGGTGCAGTGCCTTATACCTGTAATCCTAGCTACTCAGATATCAGGCTGATATCTAAAGATTTGGTTCAAAGCCAGCCTGGGCATTAGAAAGTCTATGAGACTCTCATCGACAGTTAACCACTAGAATATGGGAAATGGCACTGTGGCTTCATAGGTAGGGTGATAGCCTTGAGTTGAAGAGCTCAGGAACAGTGCCCACGCCCAGAGTTCAAGCCTTACGAATCCCCCAGCCAAAAAAAAGAAAAAAAAGTTTCTTCCCCAAGTGATTATTATGCCAGACATAGAACATTAACATTCTGGGTGTACTTCACAGTATTATTACTTGATACCCTAAGATTTTGCAATATTCTCAGAGTACCAGCATATGTCATCATATAATGTAGTTCCTTTTCAATGGAATAATTCCATTTATAACCTAAATCTACTCCCCTGACTTATTTTTGTTGATACCACAATTGCTCTACCATGATATGCCACAAGCCATTAAACATTTTATGGTGGGTAATTGGCAAGGAGTCTCATGGAATTTTGTGCCAGGCTGGCTTTGAACCATGGTCCTCAGATCTCAGTCTCCCGAGTAGTTAGGATGACAGTCTTGAGCCACCAACACCTGGCTTGCCTTGTTATTTTTTTGTGGGTCTTGGGACTTGAACTCTGGGCCTAGGCACCATCCCTAAGCTTTTCAGGTCAATAGTAAGTCTAAATATTTATGTAAAGGAATACAATTCCAACAAAAAAAAGAAAAAAATTCCAGACATGGTGTGTTTATAACTCAGTGCTAATTACTTGATGAAAATGTGCCATTCCAGAAGCTGGTGTCATTTGATGATGTAGCTGTGGATTTCAGCTGGGAGGAGTGGCAGCATCTGGACAATGCTCAGAGGACCCTGTACAGAGATGTAATGCTGGAGACCTACAGCAACCTGGTGTCCTTAGGTGAGCAAAAGTCAAATTCACTTGCAAGGCCAAGTGCCTTGTTATTTTGCAGATACGTGAATGTTTATCAAACTTTCAATACTATTTAAATGAAAGATTCCAGGCCCTGAGAAGTATCATTACTTTCTAAAGAAAACCTAAGGTAATTTTGTACTCATTCTTCAGGATACCTTCAGGATACTTTGACAACAGTTCTAAATTATGTTTCCTCTAATGGAGACGACATTCCAAACTTACACAGTAATTGTAAGTGGATAAACCATCCAGAATAGAATATATATCATTATTGGAAATAGGATCTACAAATCACTAAACAGTGAGTTTATAATGGAAACCTGGCACTAGGTGCAATGTTTCATGCCTGTAATCTTAAAATATTCAGGAGGAAGAAATCTAAGAATTCTAATTTGAAGCCAGCAATGGCATAAAAATTGCCATGAATCTCTATAACTCCAAGTAACCCCTCCAAAATGTTAGTGGAGTGTCAAGAGTTTGACTTTGTGGTTGAGTGCTTGCCTAGCATGCATGAAGACCTAGGCATGTAAGTGGAGCTGGGACTCAAACTGGTATTTTTCTAGCCTTGAGCAAGACAGCTAAGTTTATGCCATACAAAATGAATCCAGAGCTGGGGAAAAGTCAACCATGGAGCCAGTGAGAAATGAGAGAAAAGATTTAATAGATAACTTGTGAGTAGGATGTCTGCGAACTTAAAGCAATGATGACACAGCATAAGCAATAATTCTCTACTGTTTCTAATTTACAGGGCCCTGTGTTCCCAAACCTGTATTAATTGACAAGCTAGAGCACTGTGCAGAACTCTGGATAGGAAATTCCTCTGACAAGAATATCACAGGTGAGTGAATGCATCTTCATATTGATGTTGGAGCCTGAGCCCCATTGGTAAGTTCATGTTGTGATGTACTGAGCAATAATATTCTTAGTTACCCTAAATCCTGTGTGGAACCTATGGAATTCTTTGTGAATGAATCAAGAATCATTTTCTTTTCCCAATCCTATGCCTGGTCTCAGGGCCTGAGCATGGTCCTTGGGTTTTCTCAAGGCTAGCTCTCTACTTCTTGAGTCATAGCACCACTTCTGGCTTTTTCTTTGTATGTAGTACAAAGGAACTGAACCAGGTCTTTGTGCATATTAGCCCAAACCCCCGGCACCAAGAATCATAGGGTGATACGATGAATTCTATGTGGCAGTAGAGTTAAAGTTAGATTTCTCTGTAGAAATCACTGTGAAACAAAATAAAATGAGAAAGCCATGAGCCTGTGGCTCATGCCTGTAATCCTAGCTACTTAGGAGGCTGAGATCTGAGGATCAAGGTTCAAAGACTGACCTATCACAAAAACACCTTAGACTCTTCTCTCCAATGAACCGATAGAAAATGAGAAGTGGGGTTTAGTCTAAAGACATAGGGCAGTAGCCTTGAGCTGAAGAGCTCAGGAAGAACAGCCAGGTCTAGAATTCAAGTCCCATGACCGCAAAACAGGAAAGAAACAAAGAAAGAAAGAAACAAAGAAAGAAAGAAAGAAAGAAAGAAAGAAAGAAAGAAAGAAAGAAAGAAAGAAAGGAAGGAAGAAAGAAAGAAAGAAAAAAAGAAAGAAAGAAAGAAAGAAGAAAGAGGGAAGAAAGAGGGAAGGAAGGAAAGGAAGAAAGAGAGAAAGAAAGAAAGAATGATATTTCATTTCTTTAAAACTAAGACTATAAATGATTGAGCAAACAAGGAATAAGTCAGGGCATTATTCTCTGATAAGGATAATATCTTTATGCTGCTAGGAAGAGACTGGCATTCAAAACCAGACGTTTCCACCAGAAATTGAGCCTAGTGGTAGAGTGCTTGCCTACCATGCACAAAGACACAGGTTTTATTTCTTATTACAATATACATAGAAAAAGCCAGAAGTAATGAATTCATTGGTATGGTTCTAGTCTTGAGAAAACCCAAGGACAGTGGTTAGGTCCTAAGTTCAAACCCAGGAATGGAAGGAAAAAAACAACAACAAAGTTTCAATCAACATAAGAAAATTAACTAGACAATGAGCTGGGGATTTTCTGGTCTTCCATGGTTCTGAGGGACAGGACTGTTAGAAAAGGAATTTTTATAAGACTTCAAATGGAAAGAAACAAATTTCAAAATTCCCACAAATACCTAAATTGAGACTTTAGTTAGAAGTTGTAACTGAAGGGATATAGGTGTAAGACCTTACTCTCAAGAATCGTTCTTGCTTGGATCAAAGGCAAACAGACATATAAACCAAACTTGTGGCCGCTGAATCTAGAAAAAATTCGTGTTCCTCACTTAATGCTTAATAAGCAAACAGCATTGAAACTGGGTAAGGTAATCCTATCTGCTACTCAGGACCTGAGACTCTTATCTGTAGTTAACTCTAGAAAACAGGAAGTGGGGCTGTAGCTCAAGGATAGGGGTTATAGTCTTCTGCTGAAGTGTTCAGGGACAGGGCCGAGGCCTATGAACTACAAAAAAAAAAGAAAAGAAAAGAAAGTTTTAAAAAGATACAAAACAGCACAGTATTTAGATTATTTCTCAAAAATAAAAGAAAGGCAGCTATTCCTCAATGTATAAACAAAACAGTATTTGAAAAAAACAGCTGCAGGTATATTATAGGTAGTATTCAGCTTAAAACTGTAGCAATACATAGATGGGTAATTTCAATAAATATTTCCTGTGATATAAAAAGAGAACTAAAACACAGAAAAACATTATTGGTCATTGTAAAATATCATTTTCTTAATAGGTTAGGGAGAAAAGCATATATTTCTCACAAATCAATTTCCACTTTTATGTTTTAAAATATCTAACACTTAGGATGGGAAAGTAAAGTCATTACCTTTACAGTAAGGAATATTTGTATCTCATGTATGTTTGTGTCTTCTTTTCTATGACTCATTTTAGATGTCCAGGTAATGGAAAATGTGTTCAAGACCTGCCAGGAAAGTCCACATGAATGTCTTTGTGAAGTAGCAGTTGCAAGTAGTATCGAAGTGGAGGAAAACGTGAGATTTGCAACAACTTTAAATTTGAGCTCTACACATAATCCAGAGCTGATTAGTAATAACGGTAACAACTTAGGGGTGAGGACTGATTAGTTCATAAAGTGTCAGAACATGCTTCTGTCTCCTAAGCCTGATGAGATGCATACTGCATATAGATCTCGTATGTCTCCTGTTCTTAAAAAATCCATCGGCTATTCAGAGCATTTTATTCATGATTGTGACAGTCCAAAAGATCTGCAGTATCATAATTCTATTCTCCCTGCCCAAGAAATTCTTCAGGGAGGGAGGAAAACTGCTAAATGTACTGTGTGATGAAAAATATTGTACTTAACACCGACCATCACTACACATCCGAAAATGTACACAGGAGAGACTCATCATATATGTAGTGAATGTGAGAAATCTTTCAGTAATGAAATACGCCTTACAATACCTCAGAGCAAATATCCTGAGATATGTGATGCGTACATCAAGTGTGAAAATTAATTTCTGAGGAGTCAGACCTGACGCTCCAACCTCGATCTCCAAGAGAAGACAAACCTTATGAATATGAGGAACGTAATAAAATTTCTGCCCAGAATTCAGCTCTCAGCACACATCAGAGATCTCACACAGAAGAGAAATCTTTAATGGGATAAATGTGGGAAGACTTTTAGACTGAAATCATACCTCACTTTGCACCAGAGAAGACACACAGAAGAGAAACCTTATGAATGTAACAAATGTGAAAAGTCTTTCACCCAGAAGATACACCTTCGAGTTCATCAAATAACACACACAGGAGAGAAATCTTATAAGTGTAATGAATGTGGAAAGTCTTTCCAAGGGAAGGGAAAACTTCGTGTTCATCAGAGAATACACACAGGAGTGAAACCTTATGAATGTAACCAATGTGTAAAGTCTTTCCGACAGAAATCTTCCCTCAAATTGCATCAAAGAACACACACAGGAGAGAAACCTTATGTGTGCAACAAATGTGGAAAAACTTTCAAGTGGAAGTCATATCTTGATGGGCATAATAGAACACACACAGGAGAGAAAACTTATGCATGTAGTGAATGCGGAAAGTCTTTCAAATGGAAGGTAAAACTCCATGTTCATCAGAGAATATACTCAGGAGAAACACCTTATGAGTGTAACATATGTGGAAAGTCCTTCACACAGAAGCCAAACCTCAACATGCATAAGACAATTCAAACAGGAGAAAAAACTTATGAATGTAACCGATGTGGAATGTCTTTCAAATGGAAGTCTTCCCTCAAATGGCATCAGAGAACACAGACAGGAGAGAAACTGTACGAGTGCATCAAACGTGGTAAGACCTTCAGATAGAAGTAACAATACAGGAGGCATAACAGAATTCACACATATTAGAAACCTTAGGAATATAACCAAAGTTGAAAGTCTTTCGTGCAGTATTCACCCTTCAGGAAGCGTAAGAGAGTTCACACATATGAGAAGCCTTAGCAATGTAATAAATAGGAAAGACTTTTTATTCTGTGGAAGAAAACTCAGCTTGTGTCACAGATCCAACACAAGATAAAACCCTTAATGAATGTAGCAAATGTTCAGTCTTTTCCCCAGAAGGCACAAGTCAAGATTTATCACTAAACACCCACAGGATAGAATCCTATGAATAAAATGAAAGGGAAATTTTTTTTGAAGAACTCATAGTTGAGTTTGCATGATACCACACAGACACAGGATAAAAATCGTATGAATATAAGAATATGAAAAATCCATCATGAACGTATGACTAAGTATAAAATGCACATAGGAGAGAAAAACCTTATGAATATTACAAATGTGGAAAGTGTTTGACCTGGAAGGCATACGTCTGTGTTCATCACAAACCTGATTCCCATAGAAGAAAAGAAAACTAATGAACAGAACAAATGTGCAATGACTTTTAATCAGAAGTCAGTCTTCAGTACATTTCAGAACATACACAAAAGAGAAATTCTGAGTAATGAAAAACATTTAGCTATATATAGAATCTCTGTATATGGGAGCATTAGGGTAAGTCTTCTAAACAAAGTCAACCTTCAGCAAGCATTAAGAGCACTCACAGAAGAAATAATAGCATGTAGGAAAACCTTTGTCAGAAACCTCTAAAAGCTGACTGTGTGGCTTAGTGGTAGAGTGCTAACCTATCAAGGATGAAGGCCTGGGTTAGATTCCTCAATACTACGTGAAAAGAGCAAGCCAGAAGCAGCACTGTGGTTCAAATGGTAGAGTGCTAACCTTGAGCAAAAGTAGCTCAGGCCCTGAGTTCAAGCCTAAGGATTGGAGAGAGAGAGAGAGAGAGAGAGAGAGAGAGAGAGAGAGAGAGAGAGAGAGAGAGAGAGAGAGAGAGAGAGGGAGAGAGAGAAACAGAAAGAGAGAGACAGAAAGAGAGAGAGAAAGAGAGAAAAGAGAGAGAAATAGGAACTTCTAAATTTTACAGAGATGGAGAAGGAGAGAGAGAAGGAGACAGAAACTAATTTCTAAACTTTACAGTCTTTCTATTTCCTTACAAATTCGTCTATGTCATTCTTTCTGACAGAAGCACAGAATTCCATTGTGTAAAAATACTATATTTGATCTACTCATCAACTGACGGGCATCTGGGTTGGTTCCATACCTTTGTTATAGTAAATAGTGCTGTGATAAATGTTATTGTTCTGGTGAATTTAGTGTGTCCTATCTGGACGATTGGCAAGTAGTGAAATTGCTGGATCACAGGGGAGCTCTATGTTTAGTCTTTTTGGGATACTGCCATAGTGCTTTCCATAGTGGTTGAACGAGTTTGCAATCCCACCAGCAGTGTAGGAGTGATCCCTACTGGCCACATCCCCTCCAGCATACGTTATTAGATTTCTGGATCTTGGCCATTCTTACTGGAGTGAGGAGGAAAAGGGAAAGAGGAACTGAAACTTTCTCTCCTTACAGATGACATGATTCTGTATTTAAAGAACCCTATAGACTCTACTCCGAAGCTGCTTGAGCTGATATAAAACTTTGGTAAGGTAGCAGGGTATAAAATTAACCCTCAATGTCAACTGCCTTCCTATATGCCAACAAATGAGAGGAATGAGGCAAGAATCAGGATAGCAACTCATTTTGCGATCAAAGAAAATAAAATCCCTAGGAATTAACTTAGAATGTAAAGCACCTTTTTGATGGAACTATAAACCCTGGAGAAGGAAATTAACGCAGAAGTGAGGAAATGCAAAAACCTATGCTCCTGGTTTGGAAGAAGTAATATTGTAAAAATGGCAATCTTGATAAGGACTATCTACAAATTCAGTGCAATATTCATCAATATCCCAATGTCATTCTTTAAAGACACATAAGAGGAAATCCAAAAGTTCACTTGGAATAATAAAAGACCCCTTATAGTCTGTCTTCTTGCATGATACATAATGTTTAATCTCACCTTCTCCACCAAAATCTCACCTTTCTCATTGAGACATAGGTGGCCCTGTTTACTAGCAGCAAAGGCTCAAACGCGCAGTTTCAGGTGTCACCACTGCCTCTGTTACTGGGTAGATCCAACTCTGTCATTGATTCTGAGGTGTGTCTGTGATTCACTAAAACTTCAGGTGCAAAGATTCTGAAGCTTGATGCCATGTGTTTATTCCATTTAGTAAAATTATTTTAATGCACTGTATAAGTTAAAACATTTGATAAGAGTCAGGGGTAGTGAAAATATTGTTCTTGAATTCAGGTGTCTGGCAGGGTAATGGGGGGGTGTTGGTGGCTGGGACTATGAAGGTGGAGCTGCTATCAAACCATGGATCATGGTCCCCTTTGTCTGGGAGAAATGACTCCAAAGATGAAATTTGAATGGTGAGGAAAATATGATGATGTACTCAGGAAATTTCTCCTAAACAAATGCTCATGTGGAAGTGGGATAGGGGCTGGGCATATCTGAGGCAGAGCATAAGGGGGCTTCTCATGGCGTTGAGAACCTTCCTTGCGACTTCAGGCATGGAGCAGGGTGTTTTAGATGACCATTGTGAGATGGATGGAATAAGACTGGAGACAAGATGAATGCTGGGATCCTGCAATGCTCTTGCATGAGTGGCTGGTGGCTCACCTGAAAGAACTAATTATGTCTAAAAAAGAAATCAGGAATTTGTTTTGATTATATAATACCTATAATCCGAGGCATATTCAGGATCCTGATCTTAGTATTGTAGTTTAAAAACAACCCAGCAAAGGGAAAAATGCATGAGACTCATACTCCCAGTTTAGAACAAGAACAAAGATTGAAGTAGAGCTGTGGCTCCAGAGCTAGAGTGCTACCTTGAGCAAAGAAAAGCTAAGAAAAACTCCAGGTCTTGAGTTCAAGGCCAGGAATGAAAGAAGGAAGGTAAAAAAAGGGAAGTATGTGAGGAAGGCAAATATATAAATGAAAGAGAGAAGGAACTAGAAATTTAAAACTAGAGAATATTTAAAAGTCATCAGTCCTTCTAAGAAAAGTGTTGGAGTATGGGTTCTATATGTGGTGAACTGGAAGCCCAGCAGTGACTTGTTAACCAAAGAGTCACCATGATGAGCAAAGGATAGAAATCTGCATGAGCCTCTTAGCGGATGGAGTCACAGAAGAGAACCTCAGCTCCCATCCCATAGTTAGAAGTATATAGAGATGGGGAAGTTGGCATCACCTTGATGTCATTGTGTCCATGGAGACTGGAAGCCATGGCTCTGTGAAAGCACAATGTTCTGGTTACTGAGCTGGGAGGCTGAGGAGAGCCAAGTCCTGGCCATGAAGAAATCAGGGTGGCAGCAGAGCAACTCTGCTGCAGTGTGTGCCTGCTTGGCTGTTCTTATTCTGTGGTGGATCAGGCCGGAGCGGGTGATAGTAACAGTTTTGTGGTCACAAGCCCTTCACCAAGAGCTTCCTCTGGGATCCTCATAAGCTACAGGGTTGCTGGTGTTGGGTTGTGTGTGGGGTGGAAGTTACAGAGGGATGGACGCATGGCAAGGTGGGTGAAGAGATGAGAGGAATGATGAGAGCCCAGTTCATTGGTTTCCAAGGTTAATGGGTGGGAGGTAGAGAGGCATGATGGAGGAATGATGGAGGCAGGGGAAGGTGGTGACAGAGTGAGGCCATCTGTAGTGCCAGCCTGGCCATCATCTGAAGCCCATAGGCAGCTTCCTGATCCTTCACTTAGTCCTGCTCCTTGTGGAGGGAATGTCACGTGTACCCAGAGTTAGGGGTGGGGCAATGTTAGTAGCACCTGGAGAACCATTGGCCTCTACCTGGGTGAGGGGTGGTTATGGCTCCCATGCTGGGTGGCCTGATAGCTATGGAACAGATCTCTCCTTAGCTACCACAGTCAGTGGCTGCTCTCCATCTAGGGTTAGGGCATCTGCTCAGCCATCAGGACACCCCATGCCAGGACAGAGGCCTACAATTCAGATGGCAGCACAGGGGTGAAGATGATCTCACCGTAGCCCTAGTTACATGGCTGTCCCTACTTGCAGGACAGGATGAGCTGGGGGAAGATGTTCTCTGTGTTTTTCCACAGCCTATCCCGGCCTCTTCTTCTGTCTGATTAGACCAAGAGAGTACCAGGTTCCCTCTCATAGTCCTGGTTCTTTTTCTTTTACAGTCATGAGGCTTGAACTCAGGTCCTGGGTACAGTCCCTGAGCTCTTTTGCTCAAGGTTGATGCTCTACCATTTGAACCATAGTGCCATTTCCAGCTTTTCCTTTTCATGTGGATCTCTGATATGTCCAGTACTGTGCCTGCAGGGAGGCACTCACCCCACAGACAGAGCCACCTCTGCCGTGACTGTGACTACCCACAACCCTCACACCCACTCCTTGCACACCCCTCGACTCCAGTTTTAGCTCCTCTTGGACTGGGTGTCCAGCCTATCCTTTCCTACACTCACAAAGGGTCTACAATTGTCTTCCCAGGGTCCTTTCTTCTGCCAGCCAGAGTACAGACTGTGCACATCTTGACGATCACAGAGCTCAAAGCCAAAGGCTGAGATGCAGAAGGGGGTGACCCAGTAGCTGCACAGGGCCCATGGATCATCCTGTGCATCCCCCAGCCTGTGACTTCCCCCACCCCCTTGGCAGGGAAGCTCCATGCCCACATCCTGATCCATGGTCCCCTCCAATTCCATTCTCCATTGGATTTTGCAGACTGTCTACCATCAGGATCTAAAATTCTATTCATCACTTTATGTCCTTATCACTGATTTGCTACTTTGACAGGATCTCCCCGTGCCTGGAGAGTGGGCATGTCATGTACTCTCTGTGGAGAAGTTGCCCCAGGAGAAGAAATACGCACTTCATGTGAGTGTTGGACAGGGCAGGAGGGCTCCCTAGGATCAGAAGCCACAGGAGGGGTGCAGATGGGGGAATGCTAGGGGCCCCAGGGGACAGTGGGAGTTAGGGCACAGTTGGTTCCTTCTGCAGGGTTGACACCGGTTCACAAACCCAACAGTATGAGGTTCACATTACAGATGTCAGAGACAGTGCAGATTGCCAATGGGCGCAGGGGTCACTGTCACCCCCAGATGCTGGCTGCATGCTGGGATGCACGCAGAGATGTTTTCAAGATCAGATAATGAGGATGTTGCAGGGTGTAACCATTCTTTTCAGATGGCTCTCTACCTCTCTTGAGCTTCATCTCTATCTTTGGCTTTTTCTTGGCAGTTAACTGGAAATGAGAGTTTCATGGACTTTCCTTTCTGGACTGGCTTCAAACAGAAGCTATGCACAGTTTTCAAACCATACCCTACTGAAGAAGGGAAGCTTGATCTGGTGCTTAACTGGGTTGCACTTTGGCTCTGTTTGCTATGCCTCACGGGAGGGGGCTCATCATTTGTAGACTAAGATCTCATGACCTTCAAAGCCAAATGCTACCTGAAAGTTCAGGGCCCCAGCCTATATGTTGGGCCGGGGTGAATACATTCTCTGTTATGCTGGGTCATCAACCCATGTTTTAAGCTGGAAGTAGGCAGTGCCACATTTGATAAGAACATCTGCCAGAGATTGTCACCTCATGAAAGCAGATTCTAAATTTGTATTCCATTTCCTGTGGTGGAGAAATCCCCTCCAAGTTAGACAGGCTCACATCCACCTGCAGGTCATACTCCTAATGCACCCTTGAGTGTCCTCATGGTATTGGGATCTAAGTTTGTAGGGAATGCTGGTTTAGTCCATGAATTAGCTGGACAAGTGATGACAAACGTGTTGGGGATTAATATGAGAACAATTGAAGAAGCCCTGGAGGAGCATCAACCTGACACTCTGTGGTGCTATAAATCTGACAGGATGTTCCAGACTGAGAAACAATCACATGGCTTTGTGTTTGGCACCCAGACAAGTGAGTGCATGTCTTAGCTGTCAGCCAATACAGAGGAGGACATGAATAAGTGGGTGGAAAGCATCTGTCATACCCCTGTCTGGGGGCAGGTGGAGAGAACATAGGAAGGTAGATACCATGGCTGTGGTGGGGCCAAAAGAAAAAAGGTAATAGAGGCAAAGGAACCAGGTACTGGTAGCTCAAGACTGTCATCCTAGCTACTCAAGAGTTTGAGATCTGAGGATCACAATTCAAAGCCAGCCCAGGACAGAAACTCCATGAGACTCTTATCTACAATAAACTACTGAATGCAAGAAGCTCAAGCTTAGTGACAGCATCCAGGCCTAGCGTTCAAAACCCAGGACTGGCAGAAAAAAGTATCAAAGGACAAGAAGCTGGCCAAAAGTTAGAGGGACTCTATCTTGACAAACAATACAATGGTAAGTTGCACTCAGAAGACTTGCACAAAATCTGGAAATGCCTGAGACCTATCTATGTATGTTTCCTGTTTGTCTAAATACATATGTTTATGCATTTATATATTAGTATAGAGAGACAGATCAATACATATGACTATATATAGCTAGACACTTACTGGTGGGTGGTATACTGTGTGAGAGTTTGTGTTTGTGTTTTGTGGATGGCTATCTCTGTTTAAGAAAGATAGAAAATATGTAAATATCTTTAAAAAAAACTTGATAAAATATAGAGAGACATAAGCTCTTGAGGGAATCTGAAATGACAAGATTATTCACAGGCACGTTTATCCTTATGGATTCCTCAGCAAGTTTTAATTTTTTTCATTATTTTCTTTCTTTTTTTGAACCAGTGCTAAGGATTTCTCTCAGGGACCAGGTGCTGCCAATTACTAATTTTCTCATGGCTGGTACAAGAGGAACTGAGCCACAGTTCCACTTTTGCCTTATTTATTCGTGCTTAACTGAAGATAAAGATTTCTATCAGTGACTTTCTTTCAGGGGCTGGATTCTAACGAGGATCCCCAGACCTCAGCCTTCTCTATAGCTAGAATTAACAATATGAGAACCCAGCACTGGGTTCCAATGCACAGGGCAAGAAATTGAGTGAATCTCTCAACTCCAATTAGCTATAATAAGCTACAAGTGAAAGACCAATACCTTTGAGGAAAAGATGCTGAGGGTTATCACACAGGCCCTATGAGTAAGCCCTAAACCCTGTACACATGTGTGCATGCACACATTGGCAGATACACACACACACATGCACACACACAATATCTCAGGCAATATTGTATTTTGAATTAATATCCAAAGATTGGACAACAGGATAGCAAGTAATAAAATCTGTTTTTCTTGTCTACATTGAGGGAAAGGGATAAGTCACAAGATGCAGAAGCGAAGAATTCAGAGGCAAATGCTGTGAGTGAATAACTTGTAAAAAGCACATTTCTTTTCTTTTCTTTTCTTTTGTTTTTTCTGCCATTCCTGGGGCTTGAACTCAGGGCCTGAGCACTGCTCTTGGCTTTTCCCAAGTCTAGCCCTCTGCCACTTGAGGCGCATTGCCATATGGGTTTTTATATCTGTGTGATATTAAGGACTCAAACCTAGATCTTCATGGATGCTAGGCAAGCACTCTACCACTGGGCCAAACTCTAAACCCCGATAAAGTATTTATAAATAGTCATCATCATCATATCAAAATATCCTTTCTCCTACAAAGAATGAACACTTATCTATGTCTGTAAGACTTTTTTTATGTCACCAATGCTTCTGTGATTTTCCCACTTGCATTTTTACAGATGACAGCACAGATATTCATCAGGAAGAAAAATAGATTACGATACAGAAACCTAACAACGTCCTAGTAGATTGAAGTGAATAATATGTGCAAGATGGCCTGGGTGTTTCATCTATTTGTAGAGTGCTTGGCTACAACACAAAAAGACTCTGGTTTGATTCTGGAGTACTATATACATAGAAAACGCTGGAAGTGGTGTTGTGGCTTGGTGGGACAGCTATAGCCTAAAGAAAGCCTAAGAACAATGGTCAGGCTCTGAGATCAAGTCCCAGGACTAGCAAAGAAAATGTGCAAGAGGCAAAATGCAAGCTGAGAAGGCACTGTGAAGCAAAATGTCTTGTGAAGGGTAAGGGGAATAGTGACAGTTAAGTTTGGATCTTACCTAAGAAAGGCTTCTTGAGCCTGAGACCAGGCTAGCACTTACGCCTAGTTAATGACTTGGGATTTGAACAAAAAGGTGTGCTGTTTCCTACATCCATATTTGAGGTGGGAAGGGAGATTCAGCCTCCAGTATGTCTTTGGGGAGGTGTTCTGTGAGCAAGGAGCTTTGGTCATTGGGCCTTGAAAGGTGACCCTACCTACCTCACAATGGAACAGAATATGGAACCCTGGTAATCAAGCCACTGCATGTGACAACCAGCTCAAGCCAGCTCCCTTGGCCTGTGGCTCAGGAGGAAGAAAGATGTTGCTGTGCTGTTGCCAACGGTCAGGAGGCTCGGATCTCAGGCATGAGAGATATGGATCTCTCACTTGAAGAAGTAGATTCTTGATCAGTGCCAAGCCAAAATTCCCGTATATCAGGCATTTCTCTAGGAAGAAAGCCAGGAAACTCCAGGGCAACTCAGATGAGGTATATTGAGAGGAAACCTATTTGAACCCATCATCCTGCCCACACACTACAACCTTCTTGTGTGCTTTCAAGTGACTCTACTGAGATTAGAGTGTGTCATTTCCAATCTACTCTATTCCAATTCCTCAGTGTGAAGTGTGGTCCCATTCCTACGTTTGAAATATCCACTGTTTTGCCAACATAATGTGATGGTAAGTCAGCTCAGACTCTGAATGAGCCTTGTAACCTATGGATCCCGGAGGAAGGCCTGTTGGAGATGCTGCTGACAAAGCTGATCGCTGCCTATCAGAAAGGTGATCTCTTTTATGTGGGAAACTTCCTGCACAATTTCAAATAGTGGAGGACAATGTAGTAGTTGCTGGAAATTCTCTTGAAAAAGTGAGTGTTCCTCCTCCAAACCCAGGTTTGCTCACCCCTCCTGGCCAAGCCTTGGAATACTTGGCTCATCTCTGAGCCTGTTTGCTTCACTGGGGTGTTCACAGGGGAGCTAAACATGATACAAGTGCACAAACTACTTCATTATGACTGGGACACCATGCCATTTCATTTCCCTCACAAGCTACTGGAGTCTCAACAGTGTGCTTACTGAGAAGTTTGATTTCAAGCATGAGGAAGTGGCTCCCAACTGCAGCCCTCACCTAGGTGACATCCTAGGAAATCCCATTTCGCAGTAAGAAATGAGGTGTCAGTACTAATGGCGGAGGCCTGTGAAATACTGGCGTCAGAGGAAAAGCTTGGTGTGAATCACTTTTGAGCCATCAGGGAGGGATTGTGATAGCTTTGCCTGTTAGAACCTGAAAGCATTTACATTTTGGTGTGTGGTCCAGTGCTGCCACTTGAACCTGAACCCAGGTCTAAATACCATCCCTTTGGTGTTCAAAAATTAGCACTGTACCATTTGAGTCATAGGTCAAGTTCTGGCTTTTTGCTGCCTAATTGAAGACAAGTGCCTTTAGACTTTTACTGACTAGACTGGCTTTCCACTGTGATCTTCAGAGCTCAGCCTGCTGGGTGGCTAAGATTAGAGGAATGAGCATTTAGTTCTTTATTTAGAGCATTCACTTATTGATTTATTTAGAGCATTTACTTAGTTAATTTAAGATGCGTTTACTTTGGACAGATGGATAGAGGCCTCTCTCAGAAGCTTCTGGAAGTGGGGTGTAAAAGTCATCCTGTTCTCAAGTGTCTCTTACCCCCCTCCCAGCACATAAGTGCACATCTCTGCAGGACAGCCACAGCATTAGAGTCCTGCAAGAAAGGGGCTTTGGTAAAAGGCTCAGGATGGAGAGAGAGGGCTCTCACTTTCCTTGTACCAAATGTGCCCACAGCATCATGTGTTCCATCTATACGATGTGAATGGACTTCTACCCCAGTGATTTCTACGAGTTCAAGAACTGCCACACCCTGACACAACTCAAGCTCTATATGAGGCTCCACATGCCGGCTTTGGACCTGCTCTTCTAAACACATACTTTTTGACCAGCTGGAGGAATGTGCAACCAGTAAGACCAAGAAAAAGTAGAAGTCCTGGTGTGGGTGCCTCAGAGCCTGTGAGTAGGAAGTCCGTGTGGGTGCCTCACAGCCTGTGAGTAGGAAGCCCATGTGGTCTAGATATTGGTTGGCCCTTACTTCTACAGAGCTTGGCAAAATGCCCTTTATGGGTGGTGTCAGCCAGGTAATGTCTGTCCTCTGAAAGGACTTGGGAATAAGCACTCATTAGAAAGACCCTACACCTCCTCAGTGTTCAGTCCAACCTCCAGTTCTACAGGTTCCTCCATTAGATCCTCATGGAAGTTGAGTGACACTTCAACTTGCAGAGTCCACTCTGTCCACTCTGTACCTATTTCCATTCTTAGGTTTGGGTCATCGTGGAAGAGCTTATCCTGAACTCCGGATGAAAAACCCACCAATGGAGCTGGTGACTGATGGAGACTGAGAATCATCATTGCACTCCAGAAACCATGGGCCTTCTGTAGAAATTACCAAACAGGTTTAGAGTCCTGTGGATATACCTTTTGCTCTGAACCCCATGTGTGACACAGTTGAACCTGCAGATACTATGGAGGAAGAAAAAGAGCAGCCAGATTTCCTTCCGTTTACTTTCACACTCCACCCAGAGTCAGTCCATCTGAATCAGAGTAACACTCCACTTATTGTGCAAGCTGAAGTGGCACACGCTGGGCTCATGATAAATGTCACCATGGGAAGCAGCAAGCATACTCTCAATACTGGATTCATTGGAGGAAAATGAATCCATCCTCACAGAATATCCAGACCCATCCATCCCCCTAAAAAAGACTCAATCTCCATTCGACAAACCGGAATCCATCCCCCTCTTAACTCAGGAAGGACATTCTGTTTCTCATGAGGAAGGAGACCCTTCTGACGACTCTGAAGTAGAATTGCTGTCTGAAGGCAACTTGGAGGCCAGTCTGGATTTAGAGCTTCCCTGTCCCCTTCCTAAAAAGACATCTCTTTATCTTGCTCTCATGATTCTTGTCAAGTATTCATTGTATTTACTTTGCTAACTATTAAACTCTCATTGTTAATATTATGGTGTGCAGTTCTTCAGTGCTTATTATACTGTGTTTTATTTTCCACTTATAATGTGAGACCTCAGACACATAGGTCCTGGGTGGGCCAAAAACCAGACAGGTCTGGTCCCATAGAAGACAACCTTACTGGATATACAGGGAACTATGAAATGCATGGAATCACCAGGAATCCACGCCAGGCCTCCATGGAAACACAAGTCAGCTACCAAAGCTTAAGGACAGAGCAGATGCCTGGAAATGTGTTTTGTCAATTGGGAGAAGTGCCAGAGTAACTGTAATATTATGTGGGACTCTGTTCTGTGAGTTCAAGTCTGTTTATATATCCATTGTGCTTTGTACAAATATTTAAGAAAATTAAAACTCCACAATAGCATCAAAAATCTACTTTGGCTTTGAATGTGGCCTAGTTGTAGAGAGCTCGCCTAGTATACAAGAAGACCTTGATTCAATTCCTCGGCACTGCATACACAGAAAAAGCAGATGGGGCACTGTGGCTCAGGTGTCAGAGTGCCCCCCTTGAACAAATGTGGCCAAGGACAGTTCCTGGTCCCTCAGTTCAAGCCCCAGGACTAGCCCAACAAGAAATCATACCATTTTCCACACATTTGGAAATAAATCTGTTTTATCTAACCCTACTTCTTTTTTGCCAGTCCAGAGTGTTTGCCACCAAGCCAAACTACTGGCCCCCAACCTTACTATTTTTAATCATTTAATTTTTTTACATAATCATATTTCATGCTGTCTGTATTAATAGTATAAACAGTATGCTTAGTGTAAGAATGTTAAAGGTAAAACATAAGAAATTAATAACTAAAATTCCTTTTTTATTATTTTTATAGCATTACTACAATTTTATGAGAAAAATTACCTAGAATGTTTATTTTAGAGTTCAAGTAATCCATTTTGATAAATATATCAACCTACATCATTTATTTGAACACATTTTAAACTATTTTTTTCAGGAATGAAAATACATACATATTTGTTGTAAATGAAATTTATGACTTGGGGGGAAGGGAAAAAGAAAAGGGGGAAGGGGGTAACAGTGTTTATAAGAAATGTACTCATTACATATGTAACAGCAATCTCTTTGTATATCACTTTGACAACAAATTTTTTGAAAAGTACAATGCATTTAAATGTCTACTTTGGGCAGAATTTTTTTTGCCAGTACTGGGCTTAGACTCAGGATCTGAGCACGATCCTTGTTTTTGTTTTTGTTTATTCTTAAGGTGCAAGTTCTATCACATGTGCCACAGCACCACTTTTATCTTTTTTTATCTATGTTGTGCTGAGGAATTGAACTTGGGTCTTCATTCATGCTCGGCAAGAACTCTTCCACTAGGCTTAACTTATGGCCCCAGTGGGAAGGAAGTTTTCCATAAAATATGTAGGAAATATGTACACTAAGGAAAAGCCATCAAAAATAGAAAAAAAATTATATACTTAGATAACGACATGCCAGTATTATGGCAGATCTCTGTAATTCTAGCTTCAAGAGTGGCCTATTTGGACCGGGAGTTGGCTGGCTGAAGTAAAGTGCTATCCTTGAGCAAGCCCTAGGACAGTGCTCTGGCCATGAGTTGAAGCCATAGGACATGCAAAAAATAATAATTTAATGCCCGTGACTGGTGGCTCACCCTGGTAATCCTAGCTACCCTGGAGGATCGAGGTTCAAAGACGGCCCAGGCATAAAAATCTGTGAGAATCTTATTTCCAAATAATCCAGAAAATTCAAAATGACAATGTGCCTCAAGTGGTAGAGCTCTTGCCTTGAGCTGAAGAGCTTAAGGTAAACATCCAGGCCCAGAGTTCAAGCCCCATGAGTGAAAAAAAGAAAAAGAAAAAGAAAGCCCTTATCTAAGGCTGGAGTGCACACTAGTGGTGGTTTGCTTGCCTAGTATGCACAAAGCCCTGTGTTCAATTACTCTGTACCACTTACACCAAAAAAAAGCTGGAAATGATCTCATAAGGTTGGGTTCTGAGGATCACAGTTCAAAGCCAGGCCAGACACTAAAGTCCATGAAACTGTTACTTCCACTTAAGCGCCAGAAAACCAGAAGTGACACTGTGGCTCAAGGTGTTTAAGGTTGTAGCCTTGAGCTGAGGAGCCCAGGGACACTGCCCAGGTGCACAATTAAAGTCTTACAACCAAAAGAGAGAGAGAGAGAGAGAGAGAGAGAGAGAGAGAGAGAGAGAGAGAGAGAGAGAGAGAGAGAGACAGAGACAGAGAGAGACAGAGAGAGACAGAGAGACACAGAGAGACACAGAGAGACACAGACAGAGACAGAGAGACAGAGACAGAGACATCAAACAGTCAGGCACTGTTGGCTGAAGCGTGTAATTCTACCTACTATGGAGGCTGAGATTGGAGGATCTTGGTTCAAAGCCCAAAGCCAGCCTGGACACATATGTTTGTGAGACTTACATCACCAATTAAATACCAGAAACCAAAAATGGAGCTGTAGAGGAAGAGCGCTAGCCTTGAGCTGAAGAGGTCAGGGACAGTCCAAGGCCCAAATTCCAAGCAACATGACGAATCAATAATAAAAAAGAAGATAGCTAATAGTAATGATGAATAATTTTGGGCTGGGAGTTTGGCCTAGTGGTAGAGTGCTTGCCTAGCATGCACGAAGACCTGGGTTCAATTCCTCAATATCACATACATAGAAAAATGCTGGAAGTGGTGCTGAGGCTGAAGTGGTAGAGCCCTAGCCTTGAGAAAATATAAGGACAGTGCTCAGTCCCTGAGTTCAAGCCCAGGACTGGCCAAATCAAAAGTAGTAGAGCACTGGCATTGAACTGAAGATCTGAGGAACAGCCCAGGCACAGAGTTCAAGCACCGCAAAGAACAACAACAAAATCTATGAAATGGCAGTGGTGGTTTTAAGCTAAGCAAAAATAGAATAGAAACTGGTAAAATACATATTTGTGTGTAAGCAAAATAGCCAGACTTATGCATTAGAATAGGATAGCAACTTGAAAAAAAATTTTGTTTTCCATCTCACTAGGTCCTGTCTCTTAATTTATTCAAGTAAGTAAAATGCTGGGTTTTATAATCGTTGCTCTGAATATTAGAAAATCATAATATCTCTCATTAACCAACAAAGACCAGGAACTGGGGCTTCGTTCAAATGGCAGAGTATCAGACAAGAGAAGAAAAAATTGAAGTAAGAACTTGAAGTTCTTGATCCAGAACCTGCATAGTAACAGAGCAGTAGCCTGGTGATGGTACCCCACACCTATAATCTTAGCTAATCAGGAGGCTAAGATCTGAGAATCAAAGTTTAAAGCCAGCCAAAGTACCCAGTTAACTGCCAGAAAAACCAGAAGTGGCACTGTGGCTCACAGATTAAAGCACTAGCCTTGAGCTGAAGAGCTCAGGGACAGTGCCCAGGCCCAGAGTTCAAGCCCCACAATTGACAAAAATCAAACAAGCAAACAAAACTCACAAAGAAGCCTGCAGACCACAGTGGTTCTGCTGAGTCTCTTCTCTATGGGGATCAGGAAACATTTCACTTTTTCTGTCTCTTCCCATCTCAACATTCATACTAAAATAAGACTGTGTTGAAAGTTTCAATTTATAAAAATGTTTTTCATGAAGCACCCTGAAATATTCCTCGCTTATATCTCAATTGAAGATAGTTGATTTGGGGCTGCATTGGTAGAGTGCTAGCCTTGAGCAGAAAAGGTCAGGGATAGAGCTGAAGCACTCAGTTGAAGACCCAGTGCCAACACACAAAGGAAATTATGCACTTTATACATATTTTTTAATTTCTTAATGAATTTTTCAGTCTGTATAAATATAGGGTACATTCCTTGTTACTTAAGTAAGATTGCTCTTTTTTTTTCTTTTTGCCAGTCCTACGGCTTGGACACAGGGCCTAGACATTTTCACTGGACTCGCTTACCCAAGGTGAGTGCTCTGCCTCTTGAGACACAGCACCACTTCTAGCTTTTATTCTGAGTATGCAGTACCGGTGAATAGAACCTAGGTCTTCATGCATTCTAGGTGAGCACTCTACCATTAGGCTACATTCCCAGGCAGTGAGATTCCTCTTACAGTCATTGTATGTTCATAGAGTTTGATCTCACACACTGTAGGGCCCTGGTTGGCTTTGACCTGTGATCCTAAACCGTGAGTATCCTAAGTAGCTGAAATTAAATTGTGAGCCAGCATGATGACTTCCATTCTTTTTTCTACAAAAATATATGTAGTTATCTAAAATATATCTATAGCTGAAAAAAATGAATCTCTCCCAAACAAATCTTCAAAGAAACAACCATCCTATTAAAAGGTGGGCTAAAGACTTAAAAGAGTATTCTCTGAAGAAAAAATTAAAATGGTCTTTAGACACATGAAGAAATGCTCCATATCTCTAGCAATAAGGGAAATGAAAATCAAAACAACTTTGAGATTCCACCTGACTCCAGTCAGAATGGCCATTATCAAAAAATCTAATAAGAGATACTGGTGGGGAAGTGACCAGGGGGATCACACCTACACTGTTGGTGTGAGTGTAAACTCGTTCAACCACTAGGGAAAGCAGTGTGGTGGTTCCTCAAAAGACTGAACATAGAGCTCCCCTATGATCCAGCAAATCCACTACTTGGCATCTACCCAATTGTCCACAAAAAAGGACATTCTAAAGCCACTAGCACAATGATGCTCATTGCAGCACTATTTACCATAGCAAAGCTATGAAACCAACCCAGATGCCACTCAGTAGATGACTGAATCAAGAAGATGTGGTACTTATACACAATGGAATGCTATGCTGCCATCAGAAGGAAAGACATCGCCCCATTTGTAAGGAAACGGAAAGACTTGGAAAAATTCATATTAAGTGAAGCAAGCCAGACCCAAAGAAACATAAGCTCAATGGTTTCCCCCATTTGTAACAATTAGTTCACATCTAGGACTCTCCTAGCAGAGGATTACAATAACTCAAAAACCTAGGTATATAAGGTCATATAGGATGAGACTAAATGAAAGGATCTCTAGGATATGGGAACAAGAGCTATATCTTGTGTCATCGTTGCTCTTAATCTTGTGTGATTTTTGTCCTTAAACTACTATGTTATTTCTCATCTCTTATTTTGCCCTTTGGTTAATGTCAGATTGTTACTGTATCTGATTTTTTCCCTGGCATATTGTATATATGTTTATTTGTTTATGTCAAATAGGAAAGGGACGGGGGGAAACAAGATGATTGGGAAGGGGAGGGGAGAGGGAACTGGGGACAAAAACATGTGGACTGGAATAAATGTGTGAGAAGTAATGCAGTCCACTACCTGTAAATGTAATCGTAACCCCTCTATACATTACCCTGAAAATAAAAAAGAGACTATAAAAATATCTGTAGAAAATAAGGCTGGATGATGGAAACAACCAGATGCCCTACTACAAAAAATGTGATACACGCACACACACACACACACACACACACACACACACACACACACAATGGAATGATACATAGCCAACCGACAAGATAAAATAATGGCATTCTCGGGGAAGTGGATGAAAAGGAAAAAAATCATATTAAGTGAAGTAAGCCAAACTCAAAGAAACATAGGCCCAAGAATCTCCCTCATTTGTCAAATTCAGTAGAAACCTTGGGCTCTGCTACCAGAGATTTACAATAGAACAAAATCTAGAGACATCGTGTCAAATAAAATGACACTAAATGTAAGGACCTCCAAGATAAAGAAACAAAACTCATACAATGAGTGATTGTTGTCCTTAATGAACTATGTGATCTCTTATCTCTTTTGCTATCCCTTGGTTATATCATATTGTTACAATATTTCACCTTGTTTTCTGATATATTTCATATGTGCCTAATTGGTTATTTGAAATTGGATAGGGAAGGGGGGAAATGAACATGAGTGGGGGTAGGGGAAGTGAAATGGGGACCATATCATTACATGGGGTATCAAAGTTTGAGAAGTTATGCACCTTCTATCTGGTGAATATAATGTAACCCTTCTATAAATTACAACAAAAATAAATACATAAAAAGAAGATCTGCACAGAAAAAAATAATAATGGCATTTTTGGGGTAGTGGATGAAATTAGAGTGAATCCTGTTGAGTGAGATAAGCCAAGACCAAGGAACAAAAGGTAAATGGTATGCTTAATATATGGATATTAGTTTCAAACAGTAGTAGAGCGATGATTGAATAGTTGATACCCAAAGTTCTGGACATAATTTTGGAGATATAAACATAACTACATAGACATAAAAATCTAGGATAGACTATACACTCTATAGACATGTGTTTTATTATAGATTAATCTGTATCTATGACATACAAAGACTCAGCTTAATTTTTCCAAAATGAACCAGGTTGTGGTGGCAGCTCACACTTGTAATTCTATCTACTCAAGGCCTGAAATCCAAAGATCTGGACTAAGTCTGTCTGTTATGAAAATATTCCTGTCTGAAACATCATCTCTGTTATCACAGCCCAGCTGATACACTCTGCCCAACAGTTTCCAAACACCAAAGTCCATCTCCGATCTGAAATACTAGCAAACGTACTCACACAATATTTCCTCTCTGGGAGATAGTTGAAGCAAGTACCAGAATCATTTCCCTGGCTTCAGAGTGGAAGTGGAAATGTATACTCACTAGAAGCCCATCTAGTAAATTACAGTCAATCATCTTTCCTCACGTCTTGTTAGTTAAATTGAACAATGAGTGTTTGGATCAGAAGCGATGTGCATGAGCATACAGGTTGTAAAAGTACTGTAATCCTAGCTACTCAAGTTAAGCTGAGACCTGAGGATTCCAGTTCAAAATCAGCCATGCAATAAATTCCATAAGATTTTTACTCTAATTAACCAGCAAAAAACAGAGCGTTGAATTGTGCGTAAAATGCCACAGGCCTAAGCTTTGCATAAAAGTGGTAAGGGGTAGCATGCAGGATGCCCACTCTCTCCACTCCTTTTTAACATAGTACTAGAATTCCTAGGCAGTGCAATAAGGCAAGAAGCAAGCATAAAGGGGATCCAAGTGGAGAAGGAGGAAATAAAAATATCCCTCTGTGCAGATGACATGATTCTGTATTTAAAGAATCCTATGCACTCTACTCCCAAGCTCCTTGAGCTGATTCAAAGCTTTGGAAGGGTAGCAGGCAATAAAATCATCCCTCAAAAATCAACTGCTTTCCTTTACGCCAACAGTGAGAGGAACGAGGCAATAATCAGGAAAGAAACTCCTTTCACAATAGCCTCAAAGAAAATAAAGTACCTAGGAATTAGCTTAACTAAGAATGTAAAGGACCGTTTAGATGAAAACTTTAAAACCCTAAAAAAGGAAATTAAAGCAGAACTATGGAAATGGAAAAACCTCCCATGCTCCTGGATTGGAAGAATCAACATTGTGAAAATGACAATCTTGCCAAGGGCTATCTACAAATTCAATGCAATACCCATCAACATCCCAATGTCCTTCTTTAAAGAAATAGAAGAGGCAATTCAAAATTTCATATGGAATAGTAAAAGAGCCGTATAGCAAAAACACTTCTTAGCAGAAAGAACAGCTCTGGAGAAATTTCAATTCCAAACTTTAGACTCTATTACAGAGCTATAATTCTTAAAACAGCTTGGTACTTGCAAAAGAACAGGCCTGAAGCCAATGGAATAGAACTGCGGACCCAGATATTAAACCACAGACCTAGGGCCACCTAATCTTTGACAAGGGAGCCAAAAAAATAGAATGGAAGAAAGATAGCCTCTTCAACAAGTTGTGCTGGCAGAACTGGTTAAGCACCTGCAGAAAACTAAGGTTGGGTCCTTCTTTGTCACCTTGCAATAGAATTAACTCCAAATGCATCAAAGACCTGGAGGTAAAAGCTGACACACTGAAAAGTTTACAGGAAGGAATAGGAGATACACTAGGCCTCCTTTGCACAGGTCGAAACTTTCTTAATAAGGACCAAGAATCACAACAAATCAGAGAAAGGCTGGATAAGTGGGACTGCATTAAACTGCAGAGCTTTTGTATGGCAACGGATATAGCTAGTAAACTAATCAGGAAGCCTACAGAGTGGGAGAAGATCTTCACCAACCAAACAACGGACAAAGGCCTCATATCTAAAATATATCAACAACTCAAAAAATTGAATCACTCCAAAACTAACCTCCAAAGTAACACCCATCCCATTAAAAAATGGGCCAAAGACTTAAAGAGAGTCTTCTCTGAAGAAGAAACAAAAATGGCCTATAGATACATGAAGAAATGCTCCACATCCCTGGTCATAAAAGAAATGCAAATGAAAAAAACTCTAAGATTCCACCTCACTCCAGTTAGAATGGCCAGGATCAGGAAAACGAATGACAACGGATGCTGGAGGGGTTGTGGCCAGGAGGGATAACTACTACACTGTTGGTGAGAGTGCAAACTCGTTCAACCCCTATGGAAAGCAGGGTGGCAGTGCCTCAAAAGGCTAAACATAGAATTCCCCTATGACCCAGCAATTCCACTACTTGGCATTTACCCAACAATCCAGAAACAAGGGCATACTAAACCCACTAGCACAACAATGTTCATTGCAGCACTATTCACCATAGCAAAGATATGGAACCAACACAGATGTGCCTCAGTTGATGAGTGGATCAACAAGTTGTGGTATTTGTACACAATGGAATTCTATGCTGCTGTTAGAAAGAACGACTTCGCCCCATTTGTTAGGAAATGGAAAGACTTAGAACAAATCATATTAAGTGAAGTAAGCCAGACTCAAAGGAACTTAGGCTCAGTGGATTCCCTCATTCGTCATAATCAGTAGAAACTTTGGGCTGTACTAGCAGTGATTTGCAATAGAGAAAAAGGCCATATATAAGGCCATATAATGTGAAGGTAATTGAAAGGACCTCCAGGATATTGAAACAAAAGCCACATAATGAATGATTGTTGTACTTAATGTACTATGTTGTCTCTCATCTCCTTTGCTGTCTCTTGGTTTTCCCATATTGGTGTAGTGTCTCACTTTGTTATCTGATATATTGAATTTATTTGTATTTGGATATTTGAAATTTGATAGGGAAGGGGGGAAAACCAAGACGGGTGGGGGTGTAGCGTTGGAGGGAAATGGGTACCAAGACATGTGAATGGGTATCAATGTATGTGTATTAATGCACCTTCTATCTGGCAAATATCATGTAACCCTTTTACTAATTACAATAAAAAATTAAAAAAAAAGAAAGTTGTAATGTGTGGGGAGGATGATGGGGTCAAATACATTTCTTCTTAGAAATATACCTCATCAGGTTGCCCTGGATTTTCCTGGCCTTCGTCTTAGAGAAAGGTCTGTTATACTGGATTTGTGGCTTGGCAATGATCTAGCATGGACATCTCCAAAGAAGACATCCACAACTTCCATGCCTGAGACTCAAGTATCCTGATCTTTGGCAACAGCACAGCAACATCTTTCTTCCTCCTGAGCCACAAGCCAAGTGAGCTGGCTTGTGTTCGTTGTTAGTTACAGTGGCTTGGTTACCAGGGTTCCATATTCTGTTCCATTGTGAGGGAGGCAGGGTCACCCTTCAGGGCCCAATGACCAAAGATCCTTGCTCACAGAAGACCTCACCAAAGACATACTGGAGGCTGAATCTCTCCTCCAATCTCACAATACACATGTGGATGTAGTAAACATCACATCTTATTTGTCCAAACCCAATGTCTTCCACTAGGCCCAACTACCAGTCTGGTCTCAGGCTCAAGGAGCCTTTCTTAGGTAAGATCCAAACTTAAGTGTCAATATTGCCCTCATCCTTTACAAAACATTTGCTTCACAGTGATTTCTCTGCCTGCATTTGGCCCCTTGTCGAATTTTTTTTTGTTTTTGCTAGTCTTGGGACTTGACCTCAGAGTTTGAACATTGTTCTTGGGCTTTCTTTAGGCTTTAGCTGTCCCACCGAGCCACAGCACCACTTGCAGCGTTTTCTATGTATGTGTTAATGAGGAATCAAACCTGAGGCTTTTTGCGTGGTAGCCAAGGACTCTACCACTAGGTCAAACACACAGGGCACCTCGCACATATTTTTGACGTCAATCTACTAGGATATTATTAGGTTTCTGTATCATAATCAATTTTTTCCTGATGATTAGCTTTGCTGTCATGTGTAAAAATGCAAGAGGGTAAAACACAGAAGAAGTACTGAAATTTAAAAAAAAACATTACACACATAGATAAGTGTTCATTCTTTGTAGGAGAAAAGTTATTTTGATATGATGATGATGACTTTATAATTACTATATCGGGGTTGAGAGTTTGGCATAGTGGTAGACTGCTTGCCTAGCATCCATGAAGATCTGGGTTTGATTGCTCATATCACATAGATAGAAAATCTAGATGTGGCACTGTGGCTCAAGTGGCAGAGGGCTAGACTTGAGAAAACCCGAGGACAGTGCTCAGGCCCTGAATTCAAGCCCCAAGACTGGCAGAAAGATAAAAGAAAATAAAAATGCTTTTTACGAGCTAATTCACTCACAGCATTTGCTTCTGAAATCTTCGCTTCTGCATCTTGTGAAATACCCCTTTCCCTCAACGTAGACAAGAAAAAGAGATCCATCCCATGGTCCACTGTTGGGCTAAGAGCTAGTCGTGCAGCAACACATAAATTTTATTCTAATACTTTCCAAATTTTGTACTCAAATATGTTACCTACTTACCAACTTAGGTCAGTTATCCTTATGCTATACATTTTCTTTATTACGACAATATTCTTACACTCCTACGTTAACCCTCTTGTACCTCCCTGACCTTTCATTCTATTTTTCTATCTCTGGACCTCTGCTCGTCTTTCAACCCTTATACTGCACGGATCTACACTTGATGGCTGTTGAGCAATATTGTATATGTAGGTGGTTAATTATTCTCTAGGCTCAGAGGGACTTAAAGACAATAGAGATTGGATTGAGAGGCTTATTGCTTGGGTATAAATCGCTTATCAGTGGTTGTATTAGACTGGTCTGTAAGTGCACAAATAGAAAGAGTGATAATACCAATCAAAACTTGTGAACATCTAGTGTCTGCCAGCTACGGAGGTCTAGGTTGGTTATATCTGAAAAACTATAATCGTATTTAGTAGTAATCTTGCTCCCATTTTCAAATGGGCAGAACAAGAAACTCAAGAAAAATGTCAAATCAAGAAACAACATCCCCCACCCAATGTAAACAGACAATGGAACAGTCACTGGCAAACCTAGAGGAGAGTCTCCCAATTGCTACACAAATGCAATTTATAAACATCATTAATGAAAAATGTGAAAATATAAAGAAAGAGATAATGGAGGAAGCCATAGCTGAACAAGAGGAAAGCAAAAACAAGGTGATAACTGAAAAAGAAGAAGCCATAAAGGAGGCCATAATAAAGGTTTTTCAAAGAAAGATGGACGAATTCATAGAATCCACGAATAAAAACGTGACCAAACTCCAGCAAATGTCCAAAGAAAATAAAGCTACTGAGCTAATCACTCAAAAGGAAATCAAGGAGATAAAGAAATCCATACATGATCTAAAACAAGAGATGCAAGGCATCAAAAGTGAGCGATAAGAAACAAGGGACGAAAAATAAATTAGATAGCTTTGATAGCAGGTTATACAATGCAGAGGAGAGAAATTCCGGGGCTGAAGATAATTTAGGTATTATAGAGAAAGAACAGAAAATGAGTCAATCCAAATCTAGGAAATATGAGAGAGCGCTTCAGGAGGTCCAAGATACAATTAGGAAGCCTAATTTAAGGCTAGTTGGTATTGAGGAGGGCGTGGAGAAAGAGGTCAATGGTATTGGAAATATACTTCAGGGAATCATCTCAGAGAATTTACCAAATATCCAGAAGGGCAGGCCCATCCAGATACGAGAAGCTTTTAGAACCCTAAACTGACCTAACCAGAAAAGAAGATCCCATCGCCACATTGTGATCCGAACTGGATTAATAGAAACGAAAGAAAAGATCCTAAAGGCAGCCAAGGAAAAGGGATCAGTAACCTATAAAGGCAAACCATTCAGAATAACCCCAGATTTCTCAGAGAGACCATGCAAGGACAAAGTGACTAGAAGAATATATGTCATGCCCGTAAATCAAATAACTCTCAACCAAGAATACTGTAGCCAGCTAAGCTCTCATTCATAACTGAGGGAACAATAAAAACATTCCATTCCAGGTAAAGCTGCAACAATATGTCGAAACAAAACCAACACTACAGAGAATTCTCAAAGATGCTCTATACATAGAAAACCAAAATAAATGCAATATTGGGAAAGAAATGGCACCTATACAGCATACAATCTAAGGACCACAAGAACTGTCAAGACACAGGCCCTACTAAAAGCTTTTAAAAAATGGTAGGAACTAATAAATATCTCTTAATCCTACCTCTCAATATTAATAGACTTAACTCTCCAATTAAACGGCATAGGCTGTCTAGTTGGATCAAAAAGCAAGAGCCATCGTTCTGCTGTCTTCAAGAGACACATCTTACCCAAAAACAATCATCTTTTGAAAGGGAGAGGTTGGAATAAACTCTATCAAGCTAACTGCCCCCATAAACAGGCTGGAGTTGCCATCCTCATATCAGATACAATAGACTTCAAACGAAAATTAGTAAGAAAAGACAAAGAAGGTTACTACATACTACTAAAGGGATCTTTCCTCCAGGAAGACATAACGATCCTAAATATTTACACCCAATCCCGGAGCTCCAAACTTCATCAAGCAAACTTTACTTACACTGAAACCATACATAGATCGAAATAAAGTGATTGTTGGTGAGATTCACACACCATTCTCACCTATGGACAGGTCAACAAGGAAAAACTCAACAGAGAAACCTTAGAACTGAAGAACTATATAGACCAACAAGATCTAACAGACATCTGCAGAATATTCCACCCAGTAACAACAAAATGTACGTTTTTCTCAGCAGCACATGGAACATTTTCCAAAATAGACCACATATTAGGCCATAAAACAAACCTGGACAGATTCAGAAACACTAAAATTATTCCATGCACACTCTCAGACAATAAAGGCATTAAATTGGGACTGAACACACATCTCCACCAACGAAAACCCTGTAACTCATGGAGACTGAACAACACATTGTTGAATCAAAAACAATGGGTAATCGAAGAGATCAGACAGATATCCAAATGTTTATGAAATTTAATAATAAGGAGCACACAAATATCAACTCCGTAGGGACACAACAAAGGCAGTACTCAGAGGAAAATTTATAGCGCTGAGTGCCTACAACAGCAAGTTGGAAAAATGGCAAACCAACTAGTTAATGTCTCACCTGAACCTCCTGGAAAAAGAGCAACAAACCAACCCTAAACCCATTAGGAGAAAGCAAATTATTAAAATCAAAGCAGAATTAAATGATTTGGAATAAAAAAACTATAGAAAGAATCAACAAAACAAGGAGTTGGTTCTTTGAAAGAATTAACAAAATTGACAAGCCCTTAGCAAATCTTACCAAAAAAAGGAGAGAGCATATCGAAATAAACAAAATCGCAGATGAAAATGGTAATATCACGACAGAAATTACCAAGATCCAGAATATCATGAGGGAATAAATATTTACACATCCAATCCCGGAGCTCCAAACTTAATCAAGCAAACTTTACTTACACTGAAACCATACATAGATCGAAATACAGTGATTGTTGGTGAGTTTAACACACCACTCTCACCTATGGACAGATCAACAAGGCAAAAACTCAACAGAGAAAACTTAGAACTGAACAACTATATAGACCAAGTAGATCTAACAGACATCTGCAGAATAGTCCACCCAGTAACAACACAATATACGTTTTCCTCAGCATCACATGGAACATTTTCTAAAATAGACCACATCTTAGGCCATAAAACAAACCAGGACAGATTCAGAAACCCTGAAATCATTTAATGCACACTCTCAGACCATAAAGGCATCAAATTGGAACGAAAACCCTGTAACTCATGGAGACTGAACAACACATTGTTGAATCAAAAACAATGGGTAATCGAAGAGATCAGAACAGATATCCAACTGTTTATGAAATTTAACAAATATCAACTCCTTAGGGACACAACAAAGGCAGTACTCAGAGGAAAATTTATAGCGCTGAGTGCCTACAACAGCAAGTTGGAAAAATGGCAAACCAACTAGTTAATGTCTCACCTTAACCTCCTGGAAAAAGAGCAACAAACCAACCCTAAACCCATTAGGAGAAAGCAAATTATTAAAATCAAAGCAGAATTAAATGATTTGGAATAAAAAAAATCTATAGAAAGAATCAACAAAACAAGGAGTTGGTTCTTTGAAAGAATTAACAAAATTGACAAGCCCTTAGCAAATCTTACCAAAAAAAGGAGAGAGCATATCGAAATAAACAAAATCGCAGATGAAAATGGTAATATCACGACAGAAATTACCAAGATCCAGAATATCATGAGGGAATATTTTTCAAACCTTTACGCCAACAAATTTGAGAATCTAGTAGAAATGGATAAATTCCTAGACAATATTAACATACACACACTGAACCAAGAAGAGCTAACCCAACTCAAGAGGCCTATTTCAAGCTCTGAAATAGAAATGGAAATTAGACAACTTCCACTTAAAAAGAGCCCAGGGCCAGATGGATTCACAGCTGAATTCTATAAGGTCTTCAAAGCAGAGCTCACACCAATACACCTCAAGCTCTTCAACGAAATTGAAAATGAAGGTTCTTTACCAAACTCATTCTGTGAAGCCCCATTTCTTTGATGAACATCGATGCAAAACTTCTCAACAAAATACTGGCCAACCGTCTACAACAACTCATCAAAAAAATTATACACTATGATCAAACTGGATTCATCACATGGAGGCAAAGCTGGTTCAACATACACAAATCAATTAATATAATTCAACACATCAACCGGAGCAGGGATAAAATCACATGATTGTATCAATAGATGCGGAAAAGGCATTTGACAAGATCCAAAACCCCTTTATGTTAAAAGATGTGGAGAAACTAGGAATCCATGGAACATTTCTCAATGTAATAAAGGCTGTGTATGAGAAACCCACTGCTAGTATTATACTTAATGGTGAAAATCTAAAGTCATTCCCTCTAAAATCAGGAACGAGACAAGGATGCCCACTCTCTCCACTCCTTTTTAACTTAGTACTAGAATTCCTAGGCAGTGCAATAAGGCAAGAAGCAAGCATAAAGGGGATCCAAGTAGGGAAAGAGGAAATAAAACTATCCCTCTTTGCAGATGACATGATTCTGTATTTAAAGAATCCTATAGAGTCTACTCCCAAGCTCCTTGAGCTGATTCAAAGCTTTGGAAGGGTAGCAGGCCATAAAATCAACCCTCACAAATCAACTGCCTTACTTTACGCCAACACTGAGAGGAACGAGGCAATAATCAGGAAAGAAAATCCTTTCACAATAGCCTCAAAGAAAATAAAGTACCTAGCAAATAGCTTAAGTAAGAATGTAAAGGACCGTTTAGATGAAAACTTTAAAACCCTAAAAAAGGAAATTAAAGCAGAACTAAGGAAATGGAAAAACCTCCCATGCTCCTGGATTGGAAGAATCAACATTGTGAAAATGACAATCTTGCCAAGGGCTATCTACAAATTCAATGCAATACCCATCCACATCCCAATGTCATTCTTTGAAGAAATAGAAGAGGCAATTCAAAATTTTATATGGAATAATAAAAGACCCCGTATAGCAAAAACGCTTCTTAGCAGAAAGAACAACGCTGGAGGAATTTCAATTCCAAACTTAAGACTCTATTACAGAGCTATAATTCTCAAAACAGCTTGGTACTGGCACAAGGACAGGCCTAAAGTCCAATGGAGTAGAACTGCGGACCCAGATATTAAACCACAGACCTATGGCCACCTAATCTTTGACCAGGGAGCCAAAAAAATAGAATGGAAGAAAGATAGCCTCTTCAACAACTTGCGCTCGCAGAAATGGTTAAACACCTGCAGAAAACTAAAGTTGGATCCTTCTTTGTCACTTTGCAGTAGAATTAACTCCAAATGGATCAAAGACCTGGAGGTAAAAGCTGACACACTGAGAAGTTTACAGGAAGGAATAGGAGATACACTAGGCCTCCTTGGCACAGGTCGAAACTTTCTTAATAAGGACCAAGAATCACAACAAATCAGAGAAAGGCTGGATAAGTGGGACTGCATTAAACTGCAGAGCTTTTGTATGGCAATGGATATAGCTAGTAAACTAATCAGTAAGCCTACAGACTGGGAGAAGATCTTCACCAACCAAACAACGGACAAAGGCCTCATATCTAAAATATATCAACAACTCAAAAAATTGAATCACTCCAAAACTAACCTCCAAAGTAACACCCATCCCATTAAAAATGGGCCAAAGACTTAAGAGACTCTTCTCTGAAGAAGAAACAAAAATGGCCTATAGACACATGAAGAAATGCTCCACATCTCTGGTCATAAAAGAAATGCAAATCAAAACAACTCTAAGATTCCACCTCACTCCAGTTAGAATGGCCAGGATCAGGAAAACGAATGACAACAGATACTGGAGGGGATGTGGCTAGGAGGGATCACTACTACACTGTTGGTGGGAGTTGAAACTCGTTCAACCACTATGGAAAGCAGTGTGGCAGTGCATCAAAAGGCTAAACATAGAACTCCCCTATGACCCAGCAATTCCACTACTTGGCATATTTACCCAACAATCCAGAAACAAGGGCATACTAAACCCACTAGCACAACAATGTTCATTGCAGCACTATTCACCATAGCAGCACTATTCACCATAGCAAAGATATGGAACCAACCCAGATGTCCCTCAGTTGATGAGTGGATCAACAAGTTGTGGTATTTTTACACAATGAAATTCTATGCTGCTGTAAGAAAGAATGACATCGGCCCATTTGTTAGGAAATGGAAAGACTTAGAAGAAATCATATTAAGTGAAGTAAGCCCGACTCAAAGGAACTTAGGCTCAGTGGTTTCCCTCATTCGTCATAATCAGTAGAAACCTTGGGCTCTACTAGCAGAGATTTGCAATAGAGCAAAAGGCCATATATAAGGCCATATAATGTGAAGCTAATTGAAAGGACCTCCAGGATATTGAAACAAAAGCCACATAATGAATGATTGTTGTACTTAATGTACTATGTTGTCTCTCATCTCCTTTGCTGTCCCTTGGTTATCCCATGTTGGTATAGTATCTCACTTTGTTATCTGATATATTGAATTTATTTGTATTTGGATATTTGAAATTTGATAGGGAAGGGGCGAAATCCAAGACGGGTGGGGGGTGTGCGGTTGGAGGGAAATGGGTACCAAGATATGTGAATGGGTATCAATGTATGTGAATTAATGCACCTTCTATCTGGCAAATAGCATGTAATCCTTTTACTAATTACAATAAAAAAATTAAAAAAAAGAAAGTTGTTGTGTGTGGGGAGGATGATGGGGTCAAATACATTTCTTCTTAGAAATATACCTCATCTGGTTGCCCTGGATTTTCCTGGCCTTCGTCTTAGAGAAAGGACTGTTATACTGGATTTGTGGCTTGGCAATGATCTAGCATGTACATCTTCGAGTAAGACATCCACAACTTCCATGCCTGAGACTCAAGTTTCCTGATCTTTGGCAACAGTACAGCAACATCTTTCTTCCTCCTGAGCCACAGGCCAAGTGAGATGGCTTGAGTTGGTTGTTAGTTACAGTGGCTTGGTTACCAGGGTTCCATATTCTGTTCCATTGTGAGGGAGGCAGGGTCACCTTTCAGGGCCCAATGACCAAAGATCCTTGCTCACAGAAGACTTCACCAAAGACATACTGGAGGCTGAATCTCTCCTCCAATCTCACAATATACATGTGGATGTATTAAACAGCACACCTTATTTGTCCAATCCCAATGTCTTCCACTGGGCCCGACTACCAGTCTGGTCTCAGGCTCAAGGAGCCTTTCTTAGGTAAGATCTAAACTTAAGGGTCAATATTGCCCTCATCCTTTACAAAACATTTGCTTCACAGTGCCTTCTCTACCTGCATTTTGCCCCTTGTCGAATTTTTTTTTGTTTTTGCTAGTCTTGGGACTTGACTTCAGAGTTTGAACATTGTTCTTGGACTTTCTTTAGGCTTTAGCTGTCCCACCGAGCCACAGCACCACTTGCAGCATTTTCTATGTATGTGGCAATGAGGAATCAAACCTGAGTTTTTTTGCGCAGTTGCCAAGGACTCTACCACTAGGTCAAACACACAGGGCATCTTGCACATAGTTTTGACGTCAATCTACTAGGATATTATTAGGTTTCTGTATCCTAATCAATTTTTTCCTGATGATTAGCTTTGCTGTCATGTGTAAAAAATGCAAGAGGGAAAAACACAGAAGAATTAGTGAAATTTAAAAAAAGCATTACACACTGCCCCGGCCCGCAGGGTTCAGTCAACTGAGACCCGAGAGGGAACCATACCTAAATGAGTGGGACAGACAAACACAAAGAATGAGACCAAGACAGTGCTCTGATCAAGGTCTGTTTATTGAAAGTCAGAGGGGGTTTATATAGGGCTCTAAAGCAGGGGCTAGCGCAGCAGAATTTTTACTTTGCAAGATTCATTATAGGCAGAGAAAGGGGGTTTGGGAAGACAGAAGATGGAGCAAGTGACCTGTTGAGATAACACAGCGTAAATCAGAATAGTCTCTAAATTAACTGTCAAGATACCAGTCCAGATGTCTCCTGGCACGGAGTAAAGCAACCAGTAAATAAAGATAATGATCCAGGTGTCTCTTAGCACAAAGTAAGCAGCCTAAAACTTTTTTTACTAAGCTTATCATATTAAAAGTATTAGACAGCAAGTTAAAAGACCCTGAGGCAGTCTCCAACAAGTCCCCCTTTTTTGTTTTAAATATAGAACGCATATGGCAACATTGGTGATGATAGGCATTAATCTGAGAGGGGAGACAGAGGCACTGATCCTTCATGCACTTTTGGAGGTGGAACAAGGGGAGCGAACTGTTGGTTGGCAGTCGAGTCCCTTATTCAGAACCTCGGGTGTCGTTTTGAGAAGGAGGGGGTTGTCAGGGGAAACGGTCCCGTACTCACAAGGCCACGTCCCATGATGATGCGACACCAACCCCTATGCTATCATGCGTATCTCTGAAGGGGTCCCACGTGCTAGCTTTACTAGCCCCTTTGCACTAGCAGTGCACCTCTTAAGCAGATGCCTTCACCCAGAGGGTGTGCGCTATGTGGGACTAAGGCGCAGTCTCCATAGGAGAGCCATATGGCATATCCAGGTCTTCGAGAGCCAATTGATGATAATGGATTTGTATGGGTTTTGCCATCAGGGTATCTACCTGCTGCTTAATAAATGAAACAAGCCTATTAACAATACATGGTCCAATCATAGCAATTAGTAATAGAGCAAGCAAGGGTCCTAGCAGGGGCAAGAGATAAGGTAAGAGTCCATTGAATCCGCTCCAGAGGGGGTTGTCAGCCAGCTCTTTTCGCCTTCTTTCCAAATCCTCCTGAAGGTTTTTGATTTTGTCCCGGACGATGCCAGACTTGTTTGCATAGAAGCAACATCGTTCCTGTAAAGCCAAACAGATACCTCCCTTTTCCGCAGTTAAAAGATCTAGCCCTCTCCTGTTCTGAAGTACTACCCCTGCCAGGGAGTCTAGCTGGTCCTGTAAATCTCGCACAGTGCTGGACAATGCTTGTACATCTCCAACTAACTGCGTTGATAATCGATGGTACTGATGTAGAGACACACCCAGCCCTGCTGTTCCTGACCCTATAGCTGCGGTGATCCCTAAGGTCGCAAGGAGGGGAATAAGAGTAACTGCTCGTTTGTGTTTCCTTCCTCCTATCATATCAAAACTAGGGATAGGCAGAGGCTCGTCCCCCGACACGACACTTATATCAGGGAGTAATAAGGCAAGAACACAATCACCTGTCCAATTGAGCGGTAGTCTGGGGTAGGCCAAGTTTCCTCCACAGATGAATACTGTGCCATTAGGGGGGCAAAGAGATGGGGTAGGTGAAGAGTAATTATTTAACATCCAACAAATATCAGAGGGGTATGCGCCAACATCAACATCCATGGTATTGTTTTGCATTGCTCCTGAGAGGCAGGTTGTAAAGTTGCCCATAGGCTGTACCCTAAAAGGGAGGCCAGGGGAACACGTATCTTTGGTACTTATATTATAATTGGCAGAAATAGCCAAAGGCATAACCGCCCCCGCTGCCAGGCAAAGCCAACAATCACTAGCAAGCGTGGGGTTAGAGCTGTTGAGTAGGACAAAGGTGATGTTTAGAATATCCATTGTATTTGTATCTAATTCTAACACCTGAGACTTGGGTAAGGCTAGGGGATGATATACAAGCTTAGACAGCTGAGATTTTAATGAATTTAGTACTTGAATATGTTTAACAGCATCCGTGGGCCCTCCTCCATCGGATATGCCTATAGGGGCCTTAATGGGCCAGCAAGAGGGCTTACCAACAGCACCTTCACAGCTGGCAAGCTGTAACTGGGTATGGAGTCTTGTATGTCCAAAAAGAACACTGGTCACATGTGTAGCTGTTCCTCCAGGAGAGGCAGTTATTGTCAGGGAGGCTTGGAAATACTGAAGGCCTTGCTTGCCCAAACAAATAGAGGCTGAGGTATAGCAAGAACTGTGCACTGCCGTGGTATATGTGCAAGATGCTGAGCAATTTTGCCTAGTCTGGTCTGGGTTAGGGGGAACTATTTTTGGCTTGTTTTTACAAATCCATACAGGTTTGTGAAATCCTACAGATTCAGTATTTTTCTCCGCGCGGAGGTAGGCCACCTTAGTTGTGCAGTCAACTGTTTGGGTGTAGCTATTGGGAGCTTCAGACCAATATCCTCCCCTGCATTCACAGGGAGGGCCAAAGAGTGCAGCATAAAGCTCCTTTTTCGAGGGGGTTGGTCCAAAACCTGAGTCTACATTTTTAATTATTATTGAGGCCAAAAGCCATAGAGGCACAAGTTTTGGCTGCATCTTTAATCTGTCAAAACACAGGGGTGGCCACTGAAATATGTTCTATTTCCCAAGAGGTCCCACTTAGCCAATTCACAAACTGCTGGGATGGCTAGAATAGCTCAAAGGCAGCCAATGAAAAGAATTACCAGAATGACGAACAGGATTTTTCATCCACGATTTTCCATATGGTACCTGGAAAAAGAAAAAGAAAAAATTCTCAGAGCCCGTTATAGGCTCTGGAGGGGTATTATTAAAATTTTGGCATCAAAATTTTGAGATCTCGCTGGCTGGTTGCTGGTCATTCTCTAGTACCATGCTGTCAATTGGTTTTAAAAGCCTTTCAGGCAGCCATCTGGCTGACCCTTCAGTATGATCAAACACACATGCTGATCCTCGTCCCCATATCAGGACAGGGTCTGGTCCTTTCCATTGAAATGTTAATGGATCTTTCCACATGGTTTGAGCAAAATTTTTACTTGTTTGGGGGTGCCACAGTCGATCAGCTGCAGACCTTTTATTGGCATCTAGTGTGAGGAAATTAATAACGAATAAAGCATGATGGAGAATATTTTTGGGGGATCCTTTGGTGGGGTATAAATGTCCATTGTTTATTTTATGAAGGGTATTTTTAATTACTTGATGAGCCCTTTCAACAATTCCCTGGCCTTGAGGATTATAGGGGATGCCAGTGACGTGTTTTATTTGCAATTGATGACAAAATTGCTGAAAATTTTTTCCAATATATCCAGGGCCATTATCAGTTTTAATAATATTGGGCTTTCCCATAACAGCCAGACAATTAAGAACATGAGCAATAACATTTTTTGAGGCCTCGCCAGTATGTAGTGTGGCAAAAATGAACCCACTAAAAGTATCAATAGTAACATGAAGGTATTTAAGAGTACCAAAGGAAGGGATATGGGTAACATCCATTTGCCACAATTCATTAGGAACCAACCCTCGAGGATTAACACCTAAATGAGGAACTGGCAATAGGGTGACACAATTTTTACATTGTTTAACAATCTGTCTCGCTTGTTCTCTGGTAATCTTAAACATAAGGCGGAGGGTTTGGGCACTTAAATGATGTAAAGCGTGAGCTTGTTGGGCCTGGGCTAGAGGACTAGGTTGTACATAAAAAACCTGTTTAGTGGCTAAATCAGTTAATTTATTGCCCACAGCAAGGGGTCCGGGGAGCTCAGTATGGGCCCGAATGTGCCCAACAAAAAACGGGTGCTGCCTCTGATGTATGTAAGACTGGATAAGGAAGAAAAGTGGGGAGGCATTGGTGTTAGGTTTGATATAAGGAACGGTCTCAAGTAAAGGAATGGAATGAGCGACATAGGCACTATCTGTATATAAATTAAAGGGTTGGTTGGGGAGTTGTGCAAAGACTTGGAGAACTGCAAAGAGTTCCACCAATTGGGCTGAGGTATAAGGTGTGTCTAGGGAGGCGACCTTGCCCTGGATGGAAAAGGCTGCTTGTCCATTGGCAGAGCCTTCAGTAAACACCAGAGCTGCACCAGCTAATGGCGACTTTTTTGTCAGGGAGGGAAAAGTAAAGGATTGATGCTGCAAAAACTGTAAAAGCTTATTGGCGGGATAATGATTGTCAATTTTCCCAGCAAAGGAAATGCAGGAAATGGCCCAATTAGCATCGTTTTGTATTAGCCACTGTACTTGCGAGGGAGTATAAGGACTAATAATTTCATCAGGGTCTTTGCCAAAAAGCTTGCGGCTTTGTTCTCGTCCCATAGTTATGAGGTCTCCTACCCACATAGGATAAGATGTTAAAACTTTAGAGGGGGAAGCTGGCAAATGAAGCCAGTAAAGGGGACCTCCTTGCCACAATACTCCAGTAGGGGTAACTTTGGTGGCACAAATAATAAGCTGGAAGGGTTTGTTATAATCCAAATAGACAATGTGCTGAGCTGAGATAGCTTGTTCTACCTTAATAAGAGCCTCTGTAGCAAGGGGGGTCAAAGATCGCGGGGAGAGGGGGTCAGAACTCCCTTTGAGTATGTCAAACAAGGGCTTTAACTCACCCGTGGTCAGTTTTAAATAAGGCCTGAGCCAATTAATATCTCCTAAAAGCTTTTGAAAATCATTAAGATTTTTTAAGTGAGAAGTACGTATCTGAATCTTTTGGGATACTATTTTATGAGGGAATAACTCAAAGCCCAGAAACAAATAGGGTGGTTTTAACTGTATCTTGTCAGGGGCAATTTGTAATCCTGCCTTTACAAGTGCCTGGGACATTTCTTGAGACACTTTTAGTAGGGACGTAACCTCCGGTCCTGCCAATAAAATATCATCCATATAATGAATAACATATATGGAGGGGTAAAGCTTTCTAAAGGGGTCAATAACTTGTGCTACAAACTTTTGGCATAGGGTGGGGCTATTAGCCATTCCTTGTGGCAATACCTTCCACTGATACCGGGCCATAGGGCCTTTAAAGTTGATCACAGGTAAGCTGAAAGCAAAATGCTGCCTATCATCAGGATGAAGGGGTATTGTAAAGAAGCAATCCTTTAAATCTATTACTATTTTTTGATAATTATTTGGGATGGCGGCTGGTGAGGGGAGGCCAGGCTGCAGGGCCCCCATAGGGACCATGGCCTTATTAACCTGTCTCAAATCCTGAAGAAGTCGCCATTTTCCTGTTTTCTTTTTAATAACAAAAATGGGTGTGTTCCAAGGAGAGGTAGTAGGTTCAATCCTGCCGGCAGCTAACTGCTCCTGCACTAGCTCTGTGGCTGCTGCCAGCTTTTCAGTAGTAAGGGGCCATTGATCAATCCACACAGGTTCTGTCTGTTTCCAAGTGATCTTATCTGCGTGGAGTGCAGGAATGTCAATGGCCATTATTGAAAATTTTTAAATCCTAGGCCAGTGCGATCTAATTTAGGTGGGATCTCAAGAGGGATGGGGAGGCCCTGCTTTTCTTTACCGAGCCCCTGGCCAGGGAGAAATCCTTGACTAAGCATCTGCTGTGTTACAATCTCATTCGGCCCGCACATAAAAAGCTTCATTTGAGAAAGAATGTCCCTCCCCCATAGGTTAACTGGGATACCTGGAACTACATAGGGCTGGACTGTGCCTTTATTCCCCTCTTGATCTTCCCATGTCAGGATCTTTGAACTCTGGAGGGGGTTGGAGGACTGGCCAATTCCTTTTAAATGTGTCAGGGAAGGGGTGAGGGGCCAAGTGACTGGCCATTGATTTTGAGCAATAATGGTTGCATCAGCTCCTGTATCCAAAAGTCCCTCAAATAACTTTCCTTCCAATTTTAAATGTAATAGGGGTCTAGAGGGGGTAATGGCCTGGACCCAATAAGCATCGGAGGAACCAAAATTGGAGGATTTTCTAGGCTTTGAGAAGCTGGGGTTATTGGTATTCAGAGGTAGTAAAGCCAATTGAGCGATTCTCTGTCCCGGATAAATGGAGACAGGGCCGTCCTGTGCAGAGGCAATGATTTTTATCTCACCTGTGTAATCATTATCAATTATGCCAGGTGAAATATTAAGTCCCTGAATAACTGAGCTGCCTCTTCCTAAAATAAGGCCAAATACATTTGGCGGCAGGGGCCCAAATACTCCAGTGGATAGGAGCTGGGTTCCCGCCTCAGGAGTTAATATTGTATGGGTGGAGGAACAGAGGTCAAGTCCTGCGCTCCCTGGGGTGGCCCGTATGAGGGATGAGACACTGCAGGGGCCACCTGCTGTGGGGTAACAAATCTGACTGCCCCAGAAGTTTGTTGATAGGGGCCCTGAGGCTGGCCCCTCCTGTAGTTTCCCGCCGGCCCAGAAGTTAAAGGTTTTCCTTGAATATTTGTCTTGGAGTGGCACTCGGAAACCCAGTGTCTGCCCTTCTTACACCGTGGACAAAAGGGTGGAATCTGTCCCTGCTGTGGGGAGTTCCCTGGAGCTGAGTTGATAGTTTTGGGCTGGGGGCACTCCCGAGCAAAATGTCCAGCCTGGCGACAGTTAAAACACAGGCGCGTTTTTTCTGGGTGTAACTCTTTAAGCGCCGCTCCGATAGCTAGGCCAATATTGCGGGAGGTGGGGTCTACATCTGAGCAGATTTTTATATAATCAGAGAGAGTCTTAAGTCGCCGATGAGGCCGTAACGCGGCTTGGCAGGCGGAGTTGGCGTTTTCATAAGCCAGGTGTTTAATAAAATCACTCTCAGTTTCATCCCTACCAGAAATACGTTCAGCGGCTTCAGTAAGCCTCCCCACAAACTCATTATAGGGCTCTTGTGGTCCCTGATGAATTTTAGCAATGGAGGAAAAAATAGAACCGGGGGAAGGTATTGCTTTCCAGGCCTGCAGCGCGGCGAGCCGGACTTGTGCTAACAACCCAGGAGGAAACCTGGCTTGCCGCTCATTGGTGTTATAGGGAGCCTGTCCTAATAATTTCTTGAGTGTCCATTTAGCCGTTCCTGGCTCAAGGATATTACTATTTTCTTATTCCCGACACCTCTCTGTATAATCAGCTTTCCAGGAGAGATATTGACCTCTGCTAAGAACTGCTTTTGCCAGGGTTTCCCAGTCGTAAATAGTGAGGTATTGTGAACACAAGCTCTCCAGCAAAGACAGAGTAAAAGGGGCAGTCGGCCCGTAGGAGGAAACAGCATTCTTCAGCTCTTTAATTTGTTTAAATTTGAAAGGCCGATAATTATTTTGGGCTCTAAGGGTTAACCGGGGGCCTCTTCCTCCCTCTTCTTCTGACTCCTCTTCACTCTGATTATCAGAGTGTTCGGTCAGATCTCCTCGAGGGGAGTCATTTTCCGATTCTCCTCCACCCTGCTCCGGGATTCCTGCCTCCTTGTTTTGGCTCTTGCCATTCTGGGGTAATTTAATCTGAGAGCCAGTGACTGGAAAAGCAAGTAAGGGAGCAGCCTGCTGTTTTACCTGAGATTTGCGCGAGCTCTTAGAGGGCCTATCTTTTAACTGGGAGGAGAGGTCCAGATCAAGCTGACCCAAGGCCTGTAACAAATTAGCTTGGTCTTTTTTGGCTTTAAACAGGGCAGAAAGGGCCTTTGTTTCCTCCGTCAACTGCTACACTGCTCGTTGCGTGGTGTCAAGGAAAGTCTGAGAGGATGGGGTTAACTCAGCACTGACAGGACCAAAAAATGGAGGCGCAGAGACGTAAGGAGGGGGGTGGTACCTGTCATGCTGGTGTCGGTCTCCCTCACAGGTAGCAGCGGCTTCCTCTAGGGAAGCCTGGTCCTCCAGGGGAAATCCCTCAGGGGGAGCTGTTAAATTGTTAAAACTGGATAAAGGGATTCTTCTACCTCAGGCATGGGGATAACAACTGAGGGACAGGGAGAAGGGGAACGGGTAACGGCAGCTACAGGTTTAACATCAGGAGTAGTTTTAATATCAGGGGTGTGCGACCGCGATGACGCGATGCTTTTGCAATAATCTTCTCCATCTTTTATGACCTGTGAAGCCTCAGGCTGAACATGCCTTCTCTCAAGAACTTTTCTAACTAATTTCCAATAAGTAAAAGCAGTTACAGGGACCTTCTCTGGTCCAAACACCTTATAGTAATCCTGCAAACAATCCCCTACACGCTTCCACCGGGCCTCATCGATAGTGCCATCCTGAGGGAGCCACGGGCATATATCTCCGAGGAGAACAATAAATTGGGTGAGATCCTTTTTCTTAACCCTAAATCCTTGTGTTTTGAGTGAAGCTTTTAAGCCTTGAACAAACAACTCTGGCTTACTGAGTTTCTGTCCCATTTCATCGAATTTCTCCTACCTTGGCAGCGGACGAAGGCGGTACTCCTCGTCCTCTGAATTTGGGGTGGCTAAGACTGCGCAGTCCTTCTTCGGTGGCGACGGCTTTAGGCGGGGTTCCCGTGCCTCGAGCCCCACGTTGGGCGCCAATCTGCCCCGGCCCGCGGGGTTCAGTCAACTGAGACCCGAGAGGGAACCATACCTAAATGAGTGGGACAGACAAACACAAAGAATGAGACCAAGACAGTGCTCTGATCAAGGTTTGTTTATTGAAAGTCAGAGGGGGTTTATATAGGGCTCTAAAGCAGGGGCTAGCGCAGCAGAATTTTTACTTTGCAAGATTCATTATAGGCAGAGAAAGGGGGTTTGGGAAGACAGAAGATGGAGCAAGTGACCTGTTGAGATAACACAGCGTAAATCAGAATAGTCTCTAAATTAACTGTCAAGATACCAGTCCAGATGTCTCCTGGCACGGAGTAAAGCAACCAGTAAATAAAGATAATGATCCAGGTGTCTCTTAGCACAAAGTAAGCAGCCTAAAACTTTTTTTACTAAGCTTATAATATTAAAAGTATTAGACAGCAAGTTAAAAGACCCTGAGGCAGTCTCCAAAAACACACATAGATAAGTGTTCATTCTTTGTAGGAGAAAGGATATTTTGATATGACTATGATGACTTTATAATTACTACGTCAGGGTTGAGAGTTTGGCATAGTGGTAGAGTGCTTGCCTAGCATCCATGAAGATCTGGGTTTGATTGCTCAGTATCACATAGATAGAAAATCTAGATGTGGCACTGTGGCTCAAGTGGCAGAGGGCTAGACTTGAGAAAACCCGAGGACAGTGCTCAGGCCCTGAATTCAAGCCCCAAGACTGGCAGAAAGATAAAAGAAAATAAAAATGCTTTTTACAAGCTAATGCAGTCACAGCATTTGCTTCTGAAATCTTCGCCTCTGCATCTTGTGAAATACCCCTTTCCCTCAACGTAGACAAGAAAAACAGATCCATCCCATGGTCCACTGTGAGGCCACTGGTTGGACTAAGAGCCAGTCGTGCAGCAACACACAAGTTTTATTCTAATACTTTCCAAACTTTGTTCTCAAATATGCTACCTACTTACCAACTTAAGTCAGTTATCCTTATGCTATATTTTCTTCATGACTACAATATTCTTACACTCCTACGTTAATCCTCTTGTACCTACCCTGACCTCTCTCATTCTTTTTTTCTATCTCTGGAACTCTGCTAGTCTTTCAACCCTTATACTTCACGGATCTACACTTGATGGCTGTTGAGCAATATTGTATATGTAGGTGGTTAATTATTCTCTAGGCTCAGAACACTTAAAGACAATAGAGATTGGATTGAGAGGCTTATTGTTTTGGGTATAAATCGCTTATCAGTGGTTGTATTAGACTGGTCTGTAAGTGCACAAAAAGAAAGTGTCATAATACCAATCAAAACTTGTGAACATCTAGTGTCTGCCAGCTACAGAGATCTAGGTTGGTTATATCTGAAAAACTATAATTGTATTTAGTAGTAATCTTGCTCCCATTTTCAAATTGGCAGAACAAGAAACTCAAGAAAAATGTCAAATCAAGAAACAACATCCCCCACCCAATGTAAACAGACAATGGAACAGTCACTCGCAAACCTATAGGAGAGTCTTCCAAGTGCTACACAAATGCAATTGATAAACATCATTAATGAAAAATGCGAAAATATAAAGAAAGAGATAATGGAGGAAGCCATAGCTGAAAAAGAGGAAAGCATAAAAAAGGTGATAAGTGAAAAAGAAGAAGCCATAAAGGAGGCCATAATAAAGGATTTTCAAAGAAAGATGGATGAATTCATAGAATCCACAAATAAAAACGTGACCAAACTCCAGCAAATGTCCCAAGAAAATAAAGCTACTGAGCTAACCATTCAAAAGGAAATCAAGGAGATAAAGAAATCCATACATGATCTAAAACAAGAGATGCAAGGCATCAAAAATGAGCAATTAGAAGCAAGGGAGATGAAAATAAAGTAGATAGCTTTGATAGCAGGTTAGACAATGCAGAGGAGAGAATTTCCAGGGCTGAAGATAATTTAGGTATTATAGAGAAAAAACAGAAAATGATTCAATCCAAATCTAGGATATATGAGAAAGCGCTTCAGGAGGTCCAAGATACAATTAGGAAGCCTAATTTAAGGATAGTTGGTATTGAGGAGGGATTGGAGAAAGAGGTCAATGGTATTGGAAATATACTTCAGGGAATCATCTCAGAGAATTTCCCAAATATCCAGAAGGGCAGGCCCATCCAGATACGAGAAACTTTTAGAACCCCAAACAGACCTGACAGAAAAGAACATCCCACCGCCACATTGTGATCCGAACTGGATCAATAGAAACGAAAGGAAAGATCCTAAAGGTAGCCAGGGAAAAGGGATCAGTAACCTATAAAGGCAAACCAATCAGAATAACCCCAGATTTCTCAGCAGAGACCATGCAAGCACGAAGTGACTTGAAGAATATATGTCATGCCCTTAAATCAAATAACTACCAACCAAGAATACTGTAGCCAGCTAAGCTCTCATTCATAACTGAGGGAACAATAAAAACATTCCATTCCAGGGAAAAGCTGCAACAATATGTCGAAACAAAACCAACACTACAGAGAATTCCCAAAATAAATGCAATATAGGGAAAGAAATGGCACCTAAACAGCATACCATCCAAGGACCACAAGAACTGTCAAGAGACACAGGCCCTACTAAAAGCTTTTAAAAATGGTAGAAACTAATAAATATCTCTCAATCCTAACTCTCAATATCAATGGACTTAACTCTCCAATTAAACGGCATAGGCTGTCTAGTTGGATCAAAAAGCAAGAGCCATCGTTCTGCTGTCTTCAAGAGACACATCTTACCCAAAAACAATAATCTTTTGAAAGTGAGAGGTTGGAATAAACTCTATCAAGCTAACTGCCCCCATAAACAGGCTGGAGTTGCCATCCTCATATCAGATACAATAGACTTCAAACTAAAATTAGTAAGAAAATACAAAGAAGGTTACTACATACTACTAAAGGGATCTTTCCTAGAGGAAGACATAACGATCCTAAATATTTACACACCCTTTTGAAGATTCTCAAAAGATTGAAGATTCTGTCAGTGTAAGTTAGATTCCAGCATTGATATTAAATAATGCTATGAGTATGGTTTTATATTTGAAATAGCACTGTTGACAAAATCTAACACACATTTGCTTAGTATTTGCTTTTGATTTCCCAAGAAGTTCAGTACAAGCTAACATGTGTGGCATATATCGACTGGGAGAAATGATTCAGAATATGTGACTCATTTGAACAGAAGTCAGTGAAAAGATACAAAAGCAGGATACCCATATTGTGATAATTTGTATCTTTTGCATATTTTGTGTTTGTTATTAATTCCATTTGTGGTGTACATTTCTAGGTAAAAACTTTTAAAATGTTTCCAAACAATTTGTTATTTCAACGGCAAAAAAGACATTTATATGCCTGATAAAATTCACAGAATCCAAATTTTTCCATATTATTTTTTGTTTTTTGTTTTTTTTTGATGGGTCATAGATCTTGAACTCAGCCTGGGCACTATCCCTGAGCTCTTCAGCTCCAGGATACCACCTTACCCTGGAGCCAAGCCCCACTTCCCATTTTCTAAAGGTAAATTGGAGGTAAGAGTCTCAGGTCTTTTTGTGCCAGGATGGCTTTAAACCTTGATCCTCAGATCTCAGCCTCCTGAGTATCTAGGATTATAGAAGTGAGCCACCACCCCATCATGCTCAGCTTTCTGGTTTTTTTTTAAACAAGCCCTTTGGCTGGAACTCGGTCTGAGCACTGTCCTTCAGCTTTCCTCAAGCCTAGTGATCTTCTACTTGAGCCACAGCACTACTTCTGTTTTTTTCTGTGTATGTGGTACTGCGGAATTGAACCTTCGTCTTCATACAAGCACTCTACAACTATGCCAAACTCCCAGCCCCTCCACATTAGTTTTTATGATAGATCTTTCCATGCATCTAGGATGGCTAGAAATCCTTCTTGAGTTTCCCAAGATCAGGGAGTATAGGTGTGTCCCATCCTGTGTGGCTACAAACCATTGTTTAGGGTACAGTTCTCTCTTCATTCTACCCATCTAGAGCAATTTTCATCTTCCATGTATAATCATTAAACATTCAGCTCCTGTTCCTCTCTACTCCATTCTCTGGAACCACCGTGCTTTTTGGCTCTATGGGTTTGTTGATCCTTGGAAGCTCTGGAAGGGAAAACATACCCTAGCTCTTCCTTTATGACTGCTGTATTTTTAGTTTACTGTAATCAAGATTCATCTGTAAAATATAGTAAAATGTTCTTCCTTTTCAATGCATTGTTTTGCATATTTCTATCTTTGCATTATTATTAATAGTTGTGAATGGATTCTCCACATATTTGTTCTAGTCTCTGCTTTCTCTTCCGTTAGGTACAAATCTAGAAATAGAAGTGTTGGACCATATTTCTATGTAATTCCATATTTAGTACTTTTTAGCACTCTCCACGCAATTTTTGATTGTTTTATATTCCTTGCAGAAATATTCCAGAGTTCTACTTCTTCTCACTTCCTTCCCAGTAATAGTTAGACTTTGAAAGTTGTTTTTTTGTATGCGTGTGTGTGTGTGTGTTTGTGTGTGTGTGTATGAGGATCTTTTTTTAAAACTATATTTATATTAACATATTTAAAGTAATGATTTCATTGTAATTTTAATTTTTCTCATGACTGTTAATATTGAACTTCTTTCTACATTTTGAACTACTATTTCTATATATTCTTTTTAGAAAATCCTCTCCAATCTCCAATTTTTTCCGTTTTTTTGTGGGGTAGTGGGGAAAGTCATGGGGCTTGGACCTTGGGCCGTGAGCTCTTTAGTTTAAGGCTATTGTCCTACCCTGAGTATTGCCCCTCAGTTCTTCTGCTCACAGCTCCCTACCCCTCTTCCCATTATATACAGAACAAACGTCATCCTCAGTCTTTTTGAAAAAGTAAAACATACAGTAAATTTGTAGTATGAATCAGCAAGAAATAAATTTCTTTCCAGGTGCAGTGACTTCTACCTGTAATCCTAGCTACTCAGATATCAGGCTGATATCTAATGATTTGCTTCAAAGCCAGCCTGGGCATTAGAAAGTCTATGAGACTCTCATCTACAGTTAACCACTAGAATATGGGAAATTGCACTGTGGCTTCATAGGTAGAGTGATAGACTTGAGTTGAAGAGCTCAGGAACAGTGCCCAGGCCCAGAGTTCAAGCCTTACAAATCCCCCAGCCAAAAAAAAGAAAAAAAAGTTTCTTCCCCAAGTGATTACTATGCCAGACATAGAACATTAACATTCTGGGTGTACTTCACAGTATTATTACTTGATACCCTAAGATTTTGCAATATTCTCACAGAACCAGCATATGTCATCATATAATATAGTTCCTTTTCAATGGAATAATTCCATTTATAACCTAAATCTACTTCCCCGACTTATTTTTGTCGATACCACAATTGCTCTACCATGATATGCCACAAGCCATTAAACATTTTATGGTGGGTAATTGGAAAGGAGTCTCATGGAATTTTGTGCCAGGCTGGCTTTGAACCATGGTCCTCAGATCTCAGTCTCCTGAGTAGCTAGGATGACAGGCGTGAGCCACCAACACCTGGCTTGCCTTTTTATTTTTTGTGGGTCCTGGGACTTGAACTCTGGGCCTAGGCACCATCCCTAAGCTTTTCAGGTCAATATTTCATGTAAGTCTAAACATTTAAGTAAAGCAATACAATTCCAACAAAAAAAGAATAAAATTCCAGACATGGTGTGTCTATAACTCAGTGCTAATTACTTGATGAAAATGTGTCATTGCAGAAGCTGGTGTCATTTGATGATGTAGCTGTGGATTTCAGCTGGAAGGAGTGGCAGCATCTGGACAATGCTCAGAGGACTCTGTACAGAGATGTAATGCTGGAGATCTACAGCAACCTGGTGTATTTAGGTAAGCAAAAGTCAAATTCACTTGCAAGGCCAAGTGCCTTGTTATTTTGCAGATACGTGAATGTTTATCAAACTTTCAATACTATTTAAATGAAAGATTCCAGGCCCTGAGAAGTATCATTAATTTCTAAAGAAAACCTAAGGTAATTTTGTACTCATTCTTCAGGATACCTTCAGGATACTTTGACAACAGTTCTAAATTATGTTTCCTCTAATGGAGACGACATTCCAAACTTACACAGTAATTGTAAGTGGATAAACCATCCAGAATAGAATATATATCATTATTGGAAATAGGATCTACAAATCACTAAACAGTGAGTTTATAATAGAAACCTGGCACTAGGTGCAATGTTTCATGCCTGTAATCTTAAAATACACAGGAGGAAGAAATCTAAGAATTCTAATTTGAAGCCAGCAATGGCTTAAAAATTGCCATGAAACTCTATAACTCCAAGTAACCCCTCCAAAATGTTAGTGGAGTGTCAAGAGTTTGACTTTGTGGTTGAGTGCTTGCCTAGCATGCATGAAGACCTATGCATGTAAGTGGAGCTGGGACTCAAACTGGTATTTTTCTAGCCTTGAGCAAGACAGCTAAGTTTATGCCATACAAAATGAATGCAGAGCTGGAGAAAAGTCAACCATGGAGCCAGTGAGAAATGAGAGAAAAGATTTAATAGATAACTTGTGAGTAGGATGTCTGCGAAATTAAAGCAATGATGACCCAGCATAAGCAATAACTCTCTACTGTTTCTAATTTACAGGGCCCTATGTTCCCAAACCTGTATTAATTGACAAGCTAGAGCACTGTGCAGACCTCTGGATAGGAAATTCCTCTGACAAGAATATCACAGGTGAGGGAATGCATCTTCATATTGATGTTGGAGCCTGAGCCCCATTGGAAAGTTCATGTTGTGATGTACTGAGCAATAATATTCTTAGTTACCCTAAATCCTGTGTGGAACCTATGGAATTCTTTGTGAATGAATCAAGAATCATTTTCTTTTCCCAATCCTATGCTTGGTCTCAGGGCCTGAGCATGGTCCTTGGGTTTTCTCAAGGCTAGCTCTCTACTTCTTGAGGCATAGCACCACTTCTGGCTTTTTCTTTGTATGTAGTACCAAGGAACTGAACCAGGTCTTTGTGCATGCTAGCCCAAACCCCCGGCACCAAGAATCATAGGGTGATATAATGAATTGTATGTGGCAGTAGAGTTAAAGTTAGATTTCTCTGTAGAAATCACTGTGAAGCAAAATAAAATGAGAAAGCCATGAGCCCGTGGCTCATGCCTGTAATCCTAGCTACTTAGGAGGCTTAGATCTGAGGATCAAGGTTCAAAGACTGACCTATCACAAAAACACCTTACACTCTTCTCTCCAATGAACCAATAGAAAATGAGAAGTGGGGTTGAGGCTAAAACATTGGGCAGTAGCCTTGAGCTGAAGAGCTCAGGAAGAACAGCCAGGTCTAGAATTCAAGTCCCATGACTGCAAAACAAGAAAGAAAGAAAGAAAGAAAGAAAGAAAGAAAGAAAGAAAGAAAGAAAGAAAGAAAGAAAGAAAGAAAGAGAAAGAAAGAAGAAAGAGGGAAGGAAGAGGGAAGGAAGGAAAGGAAGGAAGAAAGGAAGAAAGAAAGAAAGAAAGAAAGAAAGAAAGAAAGAAAGAAAGAAATTTCATTTCTTTAAAACTAAGACTATAAATGATTGAGCAAACAAGGAATAACTCAGGGCATTATTCTCTGATAAGGATAATATCTTTTTGCTGGTAGGAAGAGACTGGTATTCAGAACCAGACCTTTCCACCAGAAATTGAGCCTAGTGGTAGAGTGCTTGCCTACCATGCACAAAGACACAGGTTTGATTCCTTATTACCACATACATAGAAAAAGCCAGGAGTAATGAATTCATTGGTACGGTTCTAGTCTTGAGAAAACCCAAGGACAGTGGTTAGGTCCTAAGTTCAAACCCAGGAATGGAAGGAAAAAAAAACAACACAGTTTCAATCAACATAAGAAAATTAACTATACAATGAGCTGGGGATTTTCTGGTCTTCCATCGTTCTGAGGGACAGGAGTGTTAGAAAAGGAATTTTTATAAGACTTCAAATGGAAAGAAACAAATTTCAAAATTCCCACAAATACCTAAATTGAGACTTTAGTGAGAAGTTGTAACTGAAGGGATATAGGTGTAAGTCCTTACTCTCAAGAATCGTTCTTGCTTGGATCAAAGGCAAACAGACATATAAACCAGACTTGTGGCCGCTGAATCTAGAAAAAATTCGTGTTCCTCACTTAATGGTTAATAAGCAAACAGCATTGAAACTGGGTAAGGTAATCCTATCTGCTACTCAGGACCTGAGACTCTTATCTGTAGTTAACTCTAGAAAAGAGGAAGTGGGGCTGTAGCTCAAGGGTAGGGGTTATAGTCTTCTGCTGAAGTGTTCAGGGACAGGGCCGAGGCCTATGAACTACAAAAAAAAAGAAAAGAAAAGAAAAGAAAGTTTTAAAAAGATGCAAAACAGCACAATATTTAGATTATTTCTCAAAAATAAAAGAAAGGCAGCTATTCCTCAATGTATAAACAAAACAGTATTTGAAAAAAAAACAGCTGCAGGTATAGTATAGGTAGTACGCAGCTTAAAACTGTAGCAATACATAGTTGGGTAATTTCAATAAATATTTCCTGTGATATAAAAAGAGAACTATTATATAAGTACCGCGCGCTAACCGATTGCGCCACTGGAGCACTCCTTTGTTGTCCCTTGGTTATCTCATATTGGTATAGTATCTCACTTTGTCATCTGATTTATTGAATTTATTTGTATTTGGATATTTGAAATTTGATAGGGAAGGGGGGAAAATCAAGACGGGTGGGGGTGTGGGGGGGGAGGGATACGGGTACCAAGACATGTGAAAGGGTATCAATGTATGTGAATTAATGCACCTTCTCTCTGGCCAATATCATGTAACCCTTTTACTAATTACAATAAAAAAAATACAAAAAAAGAGAACTAAAACACAGAAAAACATTATTGGTCATTGTAAAATATCATTTTCTTAATATGTTAGGGAGAAAAGCATATATTTCTCACAAATCAATTTCCACTTTTATATTTTAAAATATCTAACACTTAGGATGGGAAAGTAAAGTCATTACCTTTAGAGTAAGGAATATTTGTATCTCATGTATGTTTGTGTCTTTTTTTCTATGACTCATTTTAGATGTCCAGGTAATGGAAAATGTGTTCAAGACCTGCCAGGAAAGTCCACATGAATGTCTTTGTGAAGAAGCAGTTGCAAGTAGTATCGAAGTGGAGGAAAACGTGAGATTAGCAACAACTTTAAATTTGAGCACTACACATAATCCAGAGCTGACTAGTAATAACGGTAACAACTTAGGGGTGAGGACTGAGGAGTTCATAAAGTGTCAGAACATGCTTCTGTCTCTTAAGCCTGATGAGATGCATGCTGCATATAGATCTCGTATGTCTCCTGTTCTTAAAAAATCCATCGGATATTCAGAGCATTTTATTCATGATTGTGACAGTCCAAAAGATCTGCAGTATCATAATTCTGTTCTCCCTGCCCAAGAAATTCTTCAGGGAGGGAGGAAAACTGCTAAATGTACTGTGTGATGAAAAATATTGTACTTAACACCGACCATCACTACACATCCGAAAATGTACACAGGAGAGACTCCTCATACATGTAGTGAATGTGAGAAATCTTTCAGTAATGAAATACGCCTTACAATACCTCAGAGCAAATATCCTGAGATATGTGATGCGTACATCAAGTGTGAAAATTAATTTCTGAGAAGTCAGACCTGACTCTCCAACCTCGATCTCCAAGAGAAGACAAACCTTATGAATATGAGGAACGTAATAAAATTTCTGCCCAGAATTCAGCTCTCAGCACACATCAGAGATCTCACACAGAAGAAAAATCTTATGAATGGGATAAATGTGGGAAGACTTTTAGACTGAAATCATACCTCACTTTGCACCAGAGAAGACACACAGAAGAGAAACCTTATAAATGTAACAAATGAGAAAAGTCTTTCACCCAGAAGATACACTTATTTTTGTCGATACCACAATTGCTCTACCATGATATGCCACAAGCCATTAAACATTTTATGGTGGGTAATTGGAAAGGAGTGTCATGGAATTTTGTGCCAGGCTGGATTTGAACTATGGTCCTCAGATCTCATTCTCCTGAGTAGCTAGGATGACGGGCGTGAGCCATCAACACCTGCCTTGCCTTTTTATTTTTTTGTGGGTCTTGGGACTTGAACTCTGGGCCTAGGCAGCATCCCTAAGCTTTTCAGGTCAATATTTCATGTAAGTCTAAACATTTAAGTAAAGGAATACAATTCCAACAAAAAAAGAATAAAATTCCAGACATGGTGTGCTTATAACTCAGTGCTAATTACTTGATGAAAATGTGCCATTCCAGAAGCTGGTGTCATTTGATGATGTAGCTGTGGATTTCAGCTGGAAGGAGTGGCAGCATCTGGACAATGCTCAGAGGACCCTGTACAGAGATGTAATGCTGGAGACCTACAGCAACCTGGTGTCCTTAGGTGAGCAAAAGTCAAATTCACTTGCAAGGCCAAGTGCCTTGTTATTTTGCAGATACGTGAATGTTTACCAAACTTTCAATACTATTTAAATGAAAGATTCCAGGCCCTGAGAAGTATCATTACTTTCTAAAGAAAACCTAAGGTAATTTTGTACTCATTCTTCAGGATACCTTCAGGATACTTTGACAACAGTTCTAAATTATGTTTCCTCTAATGGAGACGACATTCCAAACTTACACAGTAATTGTAAGTGGATAAACCATCCAGAATAGAATATATATCATTATTGGAAATAGGATCTACAAATCACTAAACAGTGAGTTTATAATGGAAACCTGGCACTAGGTGCAATGTTTCATGCCCGTAATCTTAAAATATTCAGGAGTAAGAAATCTAAGAATTCTAATTTGAAGCCAGCAATGGCATAAAAATTGCCATGAAACTCTATAACTCCAAGTAACCCCTCAAAAATGTTAGTGGAGTGTCAAGAGTTTGACTTTGTGGTTGAGTGCTTGCCTAGCATGCATGAAGACCTATGCATGTAAGTGGAGCTGGGACTCAAACTGGTATTTTTCTAGCCTTGAGCAGGCAGCAAAGTTTATGCCATACAAAATGAATCCAGAGCTGGGGAAAAGTCAACCATGGAGCCAGTGAGAAATGAGAAAAAATATTTAATAGATAACTTGTGAGTAGGATTTCTGTGAACTTAAAGCAATGATAACACAGCATAAGCAATAATTCCCTACTGTTTCTAATTTACAGGGCCCTGTGTTCCCAAACCTGTATTAATTGACAAGCTAGAGCACTGTGCAGAACTCTGGATAGGAAATTCCTCTGACAAGAATATCACAGGTGAATGAATGCATCTTCATATTGATGTTGGAGCCTGAGCCCCATTGGTAAGTTCATGTTGTGATGTACTGAGCAATAATATTCTTAGTTACCCTAAATCCTGTGTGGAACATATGGAATTCTTTGTGAATGAATCAAGAATCATTTTCTTTTCCCAATCCTATGCCTGGTCTCAGGGCCTGAGCATGGTCCTTGGGTTTTCTCAAGGATAGCTCTCTAGTTCTTGAGTCATAGCAACACTTCTGGCTTTTTCTTTGTATGTAGTACCAAGGAACTGAACCAGGTCTTTGTGCATGCTAGCCCAAACCCCGGCACCAAGAATCATAGGGTGATATGACGAATTCTATGTGGCAGTAGAGTTAAAGTTAGATTTCTCTGTAGAAATCACTGTGAAACAAAATAAAATGAGAAAGCCATGAGCCCGTGGCTCATGCCTGTAATCCTAGCTACTTAGGAGGCTGAGATCTGAGGATCAAGGTTCAAAGACTGACCAATCACAAAAACACCTTAGACTCTTCTCTCCAATGAACCAATAGAAAATGAGAAGTGGGGTTGAGGCTAAAGACATAGGGCAGTAGCCTTGAGCTGAAGAGCTCAGGAAGAACAGCCAGGACTAGAATTCAAGTCCCATGACTGCAAAACAAGAAAGAAAGAAAGAAAGAAAGAAAGAAAGAAAGAAAGAAAGAAAGAAAGAAAGAAAGAAAGAACGAAAGAGAAAGAAAGAAGAAAGAGGAAAGAAAGAGGGAAGGAAGGAAAGGAAGAAAGAAAGAAAGAAAGAAAGAAAGAAAGAAAGAAAGAAAGAAAGAAAGAAAGAAAGAAATTTCATTTCTTTAAAACTAAGACTATAAATGATTGAGCAAACAAGGAATAAGTCAGGGCATTATTCTCTGATAAGGATAATATCTTTTTGCTGGTAGGAAGAGCCTGGTATTCAGAACCAGACCTTTCCACCAGAAATTGAGCCTAGTGGTAGAGTGCTTGCCTACCATGCACAAAGACACCGGTTTGATTCCTTATTACCACATACATAGAAAAAGCCAGAAGTAATGACTTCATTGATAGGGTTCTAGTCTTGAGAAAACCCAAGGACAGTGGTTAGGTCCTAAGTTCAAACCCAGGAATGGAAAAAAAAACAACAAAGTTTCAATCAACATAAGAAAATTAACTAGACAATGAGCTGGGGATTTTCTGGTCTTCCAACGTTCTGAGGGACAGGAGTGTTAGAAAAGGAATTTTTATAAGACTTCAAATGGAAAGAAACAAATTTCAAAATTCCCACAAATACCTAAATTGAGACTTTAGTGAGAAGTTGTAACTGAAGGGATATAGGTGTAAGTCCTTACTCTCAAGAATCGTTCTTGCTTGGATCAAAGGCAAACAGACATATAAACCAGACTTGTGGCCGCTGAATCTAGAAAAAATTCGTGTTCCTCACTTAATGGTTAATAAGCAAACAGCATTGAAACTGGGTAAGGTAATCCTATCTGCTACTCAGGACCTGAGACTCTTATCTGTAGTTAACTCTAGAAAAGAGGAAGTGGGGCTGTAGCTCAAGGGTAGGGGTTATAGTCTTCTGCTGAAGTGTTCAGGAACAGGGCCGAGGCCTATGAACTACAAAAAAAAGAAAAGAAAAGAAAAGAAAGTTTTAAAAAGATGCAAAACAGCACAGTATTTAGATTATTTCTCAAAAATAAAACAAAGGCAGCTATTCCTTAATGTATAAACAAAACATTATTTGAAAAAAAAACAGCTGCAGGTATAGTATAGGTAGTACTCAGCTTAAAACTGTAGCAATACATAGTTGGGTAATTTCAATAAATATTTCCTGTGATATAAAAGAAAACTAAAACACAGAAAAACATTATTGGTCATTGTAAAATATCATTTTCTTAATATGTTAGGAAGAAAAGCATATATTTCTCACAAATCAATTTCCACTTTTATATTTTAAAATATCTAACACTTAGGATGGGATAGTAAAGTCATTACCTTTACAGTAAGGAATATTTGTATCTCATGTATGTTTGTGTCTTTTTTTCTATGACTCATTTTAGATGTCCAGGTAATGGAAAATGTGTTCAAGACCTGCCAGGAAAGTCCACATGAATGTCTTTGTGAAGTAGCAGTTGCAAGTAGTATCGAAGTGGAGGAAAACGTGAGATTAGCAACAACTTTAAATTTGAGCTCTACACATAATCCAGAGCTGATTAGTAATAACGGCAACAACTTAGGGGTGAGGACTGAGGAGTTCATAAAGTGTCAGAACATGCTTCTGTCTCCTAAGCCTGATGAGATGCATGCTGCATATAGATCTCATATGTCTCCTGTTCTTAAAAAATCCATCGGATATTCAGAGCATTTTATTCATGATTGTGACAGTCCAAAAGATCTGCAGTATCATAATTCTGTTCTCCCTGCCCAAGAAATTCTTCAGGGAGGGAGGAAAACTGCTAAATGTACTGTGTGATGAAAAATATTGTACTTAACACCGACCATCACTACACATCCGAAAATGTACACAGGAGAGACTCCTCATACATGTAGTGAATGTGAGAAATCTTTCAGTAATGAAATACGCCTTACAATACCTCAGAGCAAATATCCTGAGATATGTGATGCGTACATCAAGTGTGAAAATTAATTTCTGAGAAGTCAGACCTGACTCTCCAACCTCGATCTCCAAGAGAAGACAAACCTTATGAATATGAGGAACGTAATAAAATTTCTGCCCAGAATTCAGCTCTCAGCACACATCAGAGATCTCACACAGAAGAGAAATCTTATGAATGGGATAAATGTGGGAAGACTTTTAGACTGAAATCATACCTCACTTTGCACCAGAGAAGACACACAGAAGAGAAACCTTATGAATGTAACAAATGTGAAAAGTCTTTCACCCAGAAGATACACCTTCGAGTTCATCAAATAACACACACAGGAGAGAAATCTCATAAGTGTAATGAATGTGGAAAGTCTTTCCAAGGGAAGGGAAAACTTCGTGTTCATCAGAGAATACACACAGGAGTGAAACCTTATGAATGTAACCAATGTGTAAAGTCTTTCCGACAGAAATCTTCCCTCAAATTGCATCAAAGAACACACATAGGAGAGAAACCTTATGTGTGCAACAAATGTGGAAAGATCTTCAAGTGGAAGTCATACCTTGATGGGCATAATAGAACACACACAGGAGAGAAAACTTATGCATGTAGTGAATGCGGAAAGTCTTTCAAATGGAAGGTAAAACTCCATGTTCATCAGAGAATATACTCAGGAGAAACACCTTATGAGTGTAACATATGTGGAAAGTCCTTCACACAGAAGCCAAACCTCAACATGCATAAGACAATTCAAACAGGAGGAAAACCTTATGAATGTAACCGATGTGGAATGTCTTTCAAATGGAAGTCTTCCCTCAAATGGCATCAGAGAACACAGACAGGAGAGAAACTGTACGAGTGCATCAAATGTGGTAAGACCTTCAGATGGAAGTCACATTACAGGAGGCATAACAGAATTCACACATATTAGAAACCTTAGGAATATAACCAAAGTTGAAAGTCTTTCGTGCAGTATTCACCCTTCAGGAAGCGTAAGAGAGTTCACACATATGAGAAGCCTTAGCAATGTAATAAATAGGAAAGACTTTTTAGTCTGTGGAAGAAAACTCAGCTTGTGTCACAGAACCAACACAAGATAAAACCCTTAATGAATGTAGCAAATGTTCAGTCTTTTCCCCAGAAGGCACAAGTCAAGATTTATCACTAAACACCCACAGGATAGAATCCTATGAATAAAATGAAAGGGAAATTTTTTTGAAGAACTCATAGTTGAGTTTGCATGATACCACACAGACACAGGATAAAAATCGTATGAATATAAGAATATGAAAAATCCATCATGAACGCATGACTAAGTATAAAATGCACATAGGAGAGAAAAACCTTATGAATATTACAAATGTGGAAAGTGTTTGACCTGGAAGGCATACTTCTGTGTTCATCACAAACCTGATTCCCATAGAAGAAAAGAAAACTAATGAATAGAACAAATGTGCAAAGACTTTTAATCAGAAGTCAGTCTTCAGTACATTTCAGAAGATACACAATAGAGAAATTCTGAGTAATGAAAAACATTTAGCTATATATAGAATCTCTGTATATGGGAGCATTAGGGTAAGTCTTCTAAACAAAGTCAACCGTCAGCAAGCATTAAGAGCACTCACAGAAGAAATAATAGCATGTAGGAAAACCTTTGTCAGAAACCTCTAAAAGCTGACTGTGTGGCTTAGTGGTAGAGTGCTAACCTATCAAGGATGAAGGCCTGGGTTAGATTCCTCAATACTACGTGAAAAGAGCAAGCCAGAAGCAGCACTGTGGTTCAAATGGTAGAGTGACAACCTTGAGCAAAAGTAGCTCAGGCCCTGAGTTCAAGCCTAAGGATTGGAGAGAGAGAGAGAGAGAGAGAGAGAGAGAGAGAGAGAGAGAGAGAGAGACAGAGAGAGAGAGAGAGAGAGACAGAGAGGGAGAGAAAGAGAGAGAGAGACAGAGAGACACAGAGACAGAGACAGAGAGACAGAGAGAGAGAGAGACAAAGAGAGAAAAGAGAGAGAAAGAGAGAGAAACAGGAACTTCTAAATTTTACAGAGATAGAGAAGGAGAGAGAGAAGGAGACAGAAACTAATTTCTAAACTTTACAGTGTTTCTATTTCCTTAAAAATTCGTCTAGGTCATCCTTTCTGACAGAAGCACAGAATTCCATTGTGTAAAAATACCATATTTGATCTACTCATCAACTGACGGGCATCTGGGTTGGTTCCATACCTTTGCTATAGTAAATAGTGCTGTGATAAATGTTATTGTTCTAGTGAATTTAGTATGTCCTATCTGGACGATTGGCAAGTAGTGAAATTGCTGGATCACAGGGGAGCTCTATGTTTAGTCTTTTTGGGATACTGCCATAGTGCTTTCCATAGTGGTTGAACAAGTTTGCAATCCCACCAGCAGTGTAGTAGTGATCCCTCCTGGCCACATCCCCTCCAGCATACGTTATTAGATTTCTGGATCTTGGCCATTCTAACTGGAGTGAGGAGGAAAAGGGAAAGAGGAACTGAAACTTTCTCTCCTTACAGATGACATGATTCTGTATTTAAAAAACCCTATAGACCCTACTCCAAAGCTGCTTGAGCTGATATGAAACTTTGGTAATGTAGCAGGGTATAAAATTAACCCTCAATGTCAACTGCCTTCCTATATGCCAACAAATGAGAGGAATGAGGCAAGAATCAGGATAGCAACTCATTTGGCTATCAAAGAAAATAAATACCTAGGAATTAACTTAGAATGTAAAGCACCTTTTTGATGGAACTATAAACCCTGGAGAAGGAAATTAACGCAGAACTGAGGAAATGCAAAAACCTATGCTCCTGGTTTGGAAGAAGTAATATTGTAAAAATGGCAAGCTTGATAAGGACTATCTACAATATTCATCAATATCCCAATGTCATTCTTTAAAGAAACAGAAGAGGAAATCCAAAATTTCACTTGGAATAATAAAAGACCCCTTATAGTCTGTCTTCTTGCATGATACATAATGTTTAATCTCACCTTCTCCACCAAAATCTCACCTTTCTCATTGAGACATAGTTGGCCCTGTTTACTAGCAGCAAAGGCTCAAACGCGCAGTTTCAGGTGTCACCACTGCCTCTGTTACTGGGTAGATCCAACTCTGTCATCGATTCTGAGGTCTGCTGTGGGAGTCTTGGTCACAAGTTGTTCTGTGGCTTCAGCTGCCAGCCTGTGCCTATTTGCTTCCTTTTCCTCCAGCAGCCTACAACAGGGAATGATGTTCAGGCGCTGATGCTCTCCTTCATATGCAGGGCAGGATGAGCCCAACCCTCCCTCATCTTCCTCTTCCAATTTTTGGGAAAAAATGTGCTGGCAGAAGTCCTCAGGTGTGGTGCATGGCTGATCCACATTTTTAATCCAGGCTGGTCAGGAGGCTGAGATCTGAGTATGGAAGTTCCAAGTCACCTAGAACAGGAAAGTCTGATAGATTCTTACTACCACAAATAAAAACACCTGGGAATGGAGTTTGGGCTCAAGTGGTAAAGGGCTAGTCTTGAGTACAAATGCTTAGTGCCCAGGCCCTGAGTTCAGGCTCCAGCACTGCCAACAACCTCACTTTAGTGAGATTTTAGCTTTATCCATGTAGGCACATCTCACTGGAATCTTTGCTGGTAGAGATAGTCTTCATAATTTTGTCTCAAGGTAAAGGTCCTCCTGGGGTAGTACACAAAAGGTGTCATGGAGAGAGGAGCCCCACTTGCTAAAGGTTTGAAGATGGCATAGGTCAAGGCAGCATGGAGTTGGCACATCAGTCTTTTTCCTAGCACCACCTACCAGTGAATGTCAAATGATATTGATTGTTGTGGGATTGTGTGATTGAAGTGCCCCATTAAGGGCAGTGTTAGCACATCCAAACTTGGATACCAGGAATGCTGTAATCTCAAAGCTAAGATTTCTGTTGGCTACAGAAATGCTGGTGTGTCTGTTATTCACCAAAATTTCAGGTGCAAAGATTCTGAAGCTTGATGCCATGTGTTTATTCCATTTAGTAAAATTATTTTAATGCACTGTATAAGTTAAAACATTTGATAAGAGTCAGGGGTAGTGAAAACATTGTTCTTGAATTCAGGTGTCTGGCAGGGTAATGGGGGGGTGTTGGTGGCTGGGAATATGAAGCTGGAGCTGCTATCAAACCATGGATCATGTTCCTCTTTGTCTGGGAGAAATGACTCCAAAGATGAAATTTGAATGGTGAGGAAAAGATGATGATGTACTCAGGAAATTTCTCCTAAACAAATGCTCATGTGGAAGTGGGATGGGGGCTGGGCATGTCTGAGGCAGACCTTAAGGGGGCTTCTCATGGCGTTGAGAACGTTCCTTGCGACTTCAGGCATGCAGCAGGGTGTTTTAGATGACCATTGTGAGATGGATGGAATAAGACTGGAGACAAGATGAATGCTGTGATCCTGCAATGCTCTTGCATGAGTGGCTGGTGGCTCACCTGAAAGGACTAATTATGTCTAAAAAAGAAATCAGGAATTTGTTTTGATTAGATAATACCTGTAATCAGAGGCATATTCAGGATCCTGATCTTAGTATTGTGGTTTAAAACCAACCCAGCAAAGGGAAAAATGCATGAGACTCTTACTCCCAGTTTAGAGCAAGAACAAAGATTGAAGTAGAGCTGTGGCTCAAGAGCTAGAGTGCTACCTTGAGCAAAGAAAAGCTAAGAAAAAGCTCCAGGTTTTGAGTTCAAGGCCAGGAATTAAAGAAGGAAGGTAAAAAAAGAGAAGTATGTGAAGAAGGGAAATATATAAATGAAAAAGAGAAGGAACTAGAAATTTAAAACTAGAGAATATTTAAGAGTCATCAGTCCTTCTAAGAAAAGTGTTGGAGTATGGGTTCTATATGTGGTGAACTGGAAGCCCAGCAGTGACTTGTTAACCAAAGAGTCACCATGATGAGCAAAGGATAGAAATCTGCATGAGCCTCTTAGCGGATGGAGTGACAGAAGAGAACCTCAGCTCCCATCCCATAGTTAGAAGTATATAGAGATGGGGAAGTTGCCATCACCTTGATGTCATTGTGTCCATGGAGACTGGAAGCCATGGCTCTGTGAAAGCACAATGTTCTGGTTACTGAGCTGAGAGGCTGAGGAGAGCCAAGTCCTGGCCATGAAGAAATCAGAGTGGCAGCAGAGCAACTCTGCTGCAGTGTGTGCCTGCTTGGCTGTTCTTATTCTGTGGTGGATCAGGCCGGAGCGGGTGATAGTAACTGTTTTGTGGTCACAAGCCCTTCACCAAGAGCTTCCTCTGGGATCCTCATAAGCTACAGGGTGGCTGGTGGTGGGATGTGTGTGGGGTGGAAGTGACAGAGGGATGGACGCATGGCAAGGTGGGTGAAGAGATGAGAGGAATGATGAGAGCCCAGTTCATTGGTTTCCAAGGTTAATGGGTGGGAGGTAGAGAGGCATGATGGAGGCAGGGGAAGGTGGTGACAGATTGAGGCCATCTGTAGTGCCAGCCTGGCCATCATCTGAAGCCCATAGGCAGCTTCCTGATCCTTCACTTAGTCCTGCTCCTTGTGGAGGGAATGTCACGTGTACCCAGAGCTAGGGGTGGGGCAATGTTAGTAGCACCTGGAGAACCATTGGCCTCTACCTGGGTGAGGGGTGGTTATGGCTCCCATGCTGGGTGGCCTGATAGCTATGGAACAGATCTCTCCTTAGCTACCACAGTCAGTGGCTGCTCTCCATCTAGGGTTAGGGCACCTGCTCAGCCATCAGGACACCCCATGCAGGACAGAGGCCTACAATTCAGATGGCAGCACAGGGGTGAAGATGATCTCACCTTAGCCCTAGTTACATGGCTGTCCCTGCATGCTGGACAGGATGAGCTGGGGGAAGATGTTCTCTGTGTTTTTCCACAGCCTATCCCGGCCTCTTCTTGTCTGATTAGACCAAGAGAGTACCAGGTTCCCTCTCATAGTCCTGGCTCTTTTTCTTTTACAGTCATGAGGCTTGAACTCAGGTCCTGGGTACTGTCCCTGAGCTCTTTTGCTCAAGGTTGATGCTCTACCATTTGAACCATAGTGCCATTTCCAGCTTTTTCTTTTCATGTGGATCTCTGATACGTCCAGTGCTGTGCCTGCAGGGAGGCACTCACCCCACAGATAGAGCCACCTCTGCCGTGACTGTGACTGCCCACAACCCTCACACCCAATCCTTGCACACCCCTCGACTCCAGTTTTAGCTCCTCTTGGACTGGGTGTCCAGCCTACCCCTTCCTACACTCACAAAGGGTCTACAATTGTCTTCCCAGGGTCCTTTCTTCTGCCAGCCAGAGTACAGACTGTGCACATCTTGACGATAACAGAGCTCAAAGCCAAAGGCTGAGATGCAGAAGGGGGTGACCCAGTAGCTGCACAGGGCCCATGGATCATCCTGTGCATCCCCCAGCCTGTGACTTCCCCCACCCCCTTGGCAGGGAAGCTCCATGCCCACATCCTGATCCCTGGTCCCCTCCAATTCCATTCTCCCTTGGATTTTGCAGACTGTCTACCATCAGTATCTAAAATTCTATTCATCACTTTATGTCCTTATCACTGATTTGCTACTTTGGCAGGATCTCCCCGTGCCTGGAGAGTGGGCATGTCATGTACTCTCTGTGGAGAAGTTGCCCCAGGAGAAGAAATATGCACTTCATGTGAGTGTTGGACAGGGCAGGAGGGCTCCCAAGGATCAGAAGCCACAGGAGGGGTGCAGATGGGGGAATGCTAGGGGCCCCAGGGGACAGTGGGAGTTAGGGCACAGTTGGTTCCTTCTGCAGGGTTGACACCGCTTCACAAACCCAACAGAATGAGGTTCACATTACAGATGTCAGAGACAGTTCAGATTGCCAATGGGCGGAGGGGTCACTGTCACCCCCAGATGCTGGCTGCATGCTGGGATGCATGCAGAGATGTTTTCAAGATCAGATAATGAGGATGTTGCAGGGTGTAACCATTCTTTTCAGATGGCTCTCTAGCTCTCTTGAGCTTCATCTCTATCTTTGTCTTTTTCTTGGCAGTTAACTGGAAATGAGAGTTTCATGGACTTTCCTTTCTGGACTGGCTTCAAACAGAAGCTATGCACAGTTTTCAAACCATACCCTACTGAAGAAGGGAAGCTTGATCTGGTGCTTAACTGGGTTGCACTTTGGCTCCGTTTGCTATGCCTCACGGGAGGGGGCTCATCATTTGTAGACTAAGATCTCATGACCTTCAAAGCCAAATGCTACCTGAAAGTTCAGGGTCCCAGCCTATGTGTTGGGCCGGGGTGAATACATTCTCTGTTATGCTGGGTCATCAACCCATGTTTTAAGCTGGAAGTAGGCAGTGCCGCATTTGATAAGAACATCTGCCAGAGATTGTCACCTCATGAAAGCAGATTCTAAATTTGTATTCCATTTCCTGTGGTGGAGAAATCCCCTCCAAGTTAGACAGGCTCACATCCACCTGCAGGTCACACTCCTAATGTACCCTTGAGTGTCCTCATGGTATTGGGATCTAAGTTTGTAGGGAATGCTGCTTTAGTCCATGAATTAGCTGGACAAGTGATGACAAACGTGTTGTGGATTAATATGAGAACAATTTAAGAAGCCCTGGAGGAGCATCAACCTGACCCTCTGTGGTGCTATAAATCTGATAGGATGTTCCAGACTGAGAAACAATCACATGGCTTTGTGTTTGGCATCCAGACAAGTGAGTGCATGTCTTAGCTGTCAGCCAATACAGAGGAGGACATGAATAAGTGGGTGGAAAGCATCTGTCAGACCCCTGTCTGGGGGCAGGTGGAGAGAACATAGGAAGGTAGATACCATGGCTGTGCTGGGGCCTAAAAAAGGGTAAAAGAGGCAAAGGAACCAGGTACTGGTAGCTCAAGACTGTCATCCTAGCTACTCAGGAGTTTGAGATCTGAGGATCACAATTCAAAGCCAGCCCAGGACAGAAACTCCATGAGACTCTTATCTGCAATAAACTACTGAATGCAAGAAGCTCAAGCTCAGTGACAGCATCCAGGCCTAGCGTTCAAAACCGAGGACTGGCAGAAAAAAGTATCAAAGGACAAGAAGCTGGCCAAAAGTTAGAGGGACTCTATCTTGACAAACAATACAATGGTAAGTTGCACTCAGAAGTCTTGCACAAAATCTGGAAATGCGTGAGACCTATCTATGTATGTTTCCTGTTTGTCTAAATACATATGTTTATGCATTTATATATTAGTATAGAGAGACAGATCAATACATATGACTATACATATATACATAGCCAGACACTTATGGGTGGGTGGTATACTGTGTGAGAGTTTGTGTTTGTGTTTTGTGGATGGCTATCTCTGTTTAAGAAAGATAGAAAATATATAAATATCTTTAAAAAAACTTGAAAAAAATATAGAGAGTCATAAGCTCTTGAGGGAATCTGAAATGACAAGATTATTCACAGGCACGTTTATCCTTATGGATTCCTCAGCAAGTTTTAATTTTTTTCATTATTTTCTTTCTTTTTTTGAACCAGTGCTAAGGATTTCTCTCAGGGACCAGGTGCTGCCAATTACTAATTTTCTCATGGCTGCTACAAGAGGAACTGAGCCACAGTTCCACTTTTGCCTTATTTATTCGTGCTTAACTGAAGATAAAGATTTCTATCAGTGACTTTCTTTCAGGGGCTGGATTCTAACGAGGATCCCCAGACCTCAGCCTTCTCTATAGCTACAATTAACAATATGAGAACCCAGCACTGGGTTCCAATGCACAGGGCAAGAAATTGAGTGAATCTCTCAACTCCAATTAGCTATAATAAGCTACAAGTGAAAGACCAATACCTTTGAGGAAAAGATGCTGAGGGTTATCACACAGGCCCTATGAGTAAGCCCTAAACCCTGTACACATGTGTGCATGCACACATTGGCAGATACACACACACATGCACACACACAATATTTCAGGCAATATTGTATTTTGAATTAATATCCAAAGATTGGACAACAGGATAGCAAGTAATAAAATCTGTTTTTCTTGTCTACATTGAGGGAAAGGGATAAGTCACAAGATGCAGAAGCGAAGAATTCAGAGGCAAATGCTGTGAGTGAATAACTTGTAAAAAGCACATTTCTTTTCTTTTCTTTTCTTTTGTTTTTTCTGCCATTCCTGGGGCTTGAACTCAGGGCCTGAGCACTGCTCTTGGCTTTTCCCAAGTCTAGCCCTCTGCCACTTGAGCCACATTGCCATATGGATTTTTATATCTGTGTGATATTAAGGACTCAAACCTAGATCTTCATGGATGCTAGGCAAGCACTCTACCACTGGGCCAAACTCTAAACCCCGATAAAGTATTTATAAATAGTCATCATCATCATATCAAAATATCCTTTCTCCTACAAAGAATGAACACTTATCTATGTCTGTAAGACTTTTTTTATGTCACCAATGCTTCTGTGATTTTCCCACTTGCATTTTTACAGATGACAGCACAGACATTCATCAGGAAGAAAAATAAATTAGGATACAGAAACCTAACAACGTCCTAGTAGATTGAGGTGAAAAATATGTGCAAGATGGCCTGGGTGTTTCATCTATATGTAGAGTGCTGGGCTATGACACAAAAAGACTCCGGTTTGATTCTGCAGTACCATATACATAGAAAACGCTGGAAGTGGTGCTGTGGCTTGGTGGGACAGCTATAGCCTAAAGAAAGCCTAAGAAAAATGGTCAGGCTCTGAGATCAAGTCCCAGGACTGGCAAAAAATTGTGCAAGAGGCTGAGAAGGCACTGTGAAGCAAAATGTCTTGTGAAGGGTAAGGGGAATAGTGACAGTTAAGTTTGGATCTTACCTAAGAAAGGCTCCTTGAGTCTGAGACCAGGCTAGCACTTACGCCTAGTTAATGACTTGGGATTTGAACAAAAAGGTGTGCTGTTTACTACATCCATATGTGAGGTGGGAAGGGAGATTCAGCCTCCAGTATGTCTTTGGGGAGGTCTTCTGTGAGCAAGGAGCTTTGGTCATTGGGCCTTGAAAGGTGACCCTACCTCCCTCACAATGGAACAGAATATGGAAACATGGTAACCAAGACACTGTATGTGACAACCAGCTCAAGCCAGCTCCCTTGGCCTGTGGCTCAGGAACCAGAAAGATGTTGCTGTGCTGTTGCCAAAGGTCAGGAGGCTCGGATCTCAGGCATGAGAGATATGGATGTCTCACTTGAAGAAGTAGATGCTGCATCAGTGCCAAGCCAAAATTCCAGTATATCAGGCATTTCTCTAGGAAGAAAGCCAGGAAACTCCAGGGCAACTCAGATGAGGTATATTGAGAGGAAACCTATTTGAACCCATCATCCTGCCCACACACTACAACCTTCTTGTGTGTTTTCAAGTGACTCTACTGAAATTAGAGTGTGTCATTTCCAATCTACTCTATTCCAGTTCCTCTGTGTGAAGTGTGGTCCCATTCCTACGTTTGAAATATCCACTGTTTTGCCAACATAGTGTGATGGTAAGTCAGCTCAGACTCTGAATGAGCCTTGTAACCTATGGATCCTGGAGGAAGGCCTGTTGGAGATGCTGCTGACAAAGCTGATCCCTGCCTACCAGAAAGGTGATCTCTTTTATGTGGGAAACTTTCTGCACAATTTCAAATAGTGGAGGACAATGTAGTAGTTGCTGGAAATTCTCTTGAAAAAGTGAGTGTTCCCCCTCCAAACCCAGGTTTGCTCACCCCTCCTGGCCAAGTCTTGGAATACTTTGCTCCTCTCTGAGCCTGTTTGCTTCACTGGGGTGTTCACAGGGGAGCTAAGCATGATACAAGTGCGCAAACTACTTTATTATAACTGGGACACCATGCCATTTCATTTCCCTCACAAGCTACTGGAGTCTCAACAGTGTGCTTACTGAGAAGTTGGATTTCAGGCATGAGGAAGTGGCTCCCAACTGCAGCCCTCACCTAGGTGACATCCTAGGAAATCCCATTTCCCAGTAAGAAATGAGGTGTCAGTACTAATGGCGGAGGCCTGTGAAATACTGGAGTCAGAGGAAAAGCTGGGGGCTGAATCACTTTTGAGCCATCAGGGAGGGATTGTGATAGCTTTGCCTGTTAGAACCTGAAAGCATTTACATTTTGGTGTGTGGTCCAGTGCTGCCACTTGAACCTGAACCCAGGTCTAAATGCCATCCCTTTGGTGTTCAAAAATTAGCACTGTACCATTTGAGTCATAGGTCAAGTTCTGGCTTTTTGCTGCCTAATTGAAGACAAGTGCCTTTAGACTTTTACTGACTAGACTGGCTTTCCACTGTGATCTTCAGAGCTCAGCCTGCTGGGTGGCTAAGATTAGAGGAATGAGCATTTAGTTCTTTATGTAGAGCATTCACCTATTGATTTATTTAGAGCATTTATTTAGTTAATTTAAGGTGCGTTTACTTTGGACAGATGCATAGAGGCCTCTCTCAGAAGCTTCTGGAAGTGGGGTGTAAAAGTCATCCTGTTCTCGAGTGTCTCTTACCCCCCTCCCAGCACATAAGTGCACATCTCTGCAGGACAGCCACAGCATTAGAGTCCTGCAAGAAAGGGCCTTTTGTAGAAGGCTCAGGATGGAGAGAGAAGGCTCTCACTTTCCTTGTACCGAATGTGCCCACAGCATCATGTGTTCCATCTATACGATGTGAATGGACTTCTACCCCAGTGATTTCTACGAGTTCAAGAACTGCCACACCCTGACACAACTCAAGCTCTATATGAGGCTCCACATGCCGGCTTTGGACCTGCTCTTCTAAACACATACTTTTTGACCAGCTGGAGGAATGTGCAACCAGTAAGACCAAGAAAAAGTAGAAGTCCTGGTGTGGGTGCCTCAGAGCCTGTGAGTAGGAAGCCCATGTGGTCTAGATATTGGTTGGCCCTTACTTCTACAGAGCTTGGCAAAATGCCCTTTATGGGTGGTGTCAGCCAGGTAATGTCTGTCCTCTGAAAGGACTCGGCAATTAGCACTCATTAGAAAGACCCTACACCTCCTCAGTGTTCAGTCCAAACTCCAGTTCTACAGGTTCCTCCATTAGATCCTCATGGAAGTTGAGTGACACTTCAACTTTCAGAGTCCACTCTGTCCACTCTGTACCTATTTCCATTCTTAGGTTTGGGTCATCGTGGAAGAGCTTATCCTGAACTCCGGATGAAAAACCCACCAATGGAGCTGGTGACTGATGGAGACTGAGAATCATCACTGCACTCCAGAAAGCATGGGCCTTCTGTAGAAATTACCAAACAGGTTTAGAGTCCTGTGGATATACCTTTTGCTCTGAACCCCATGTGTGACACAGTTGAACCTGCAGATACTATGGAGGAAGAAAAAGAGCAGCCAGATTTCCTTCCGTTTCCTTTCACACTCCACCCAGAGTCAGTCCATCTGAGTCAGAGTAACACTCCACTTATTGTGCAAGCTGAAGGGGCACACGCTGGGCTCATGGAAAATGTCCCCATGGGAAGCAGCAAGTGTACTCTCAATACTGGATTCATTGGAGGAAAATGAATCCATCCTCACAGAATATCCAGACCCATCCATCTCACTAAAAGAGACTCAATCTCCATTCGACAAAACACAATCCATCCCCCCACTGTGGCTCAAGGTGTTTAAGGTTGTAGCCTTGAGCTGAAGAGCCCAGGGACACTGCCCAGGTGCACAATTAAAGTCTTACAACCAAAAGAGAGAGAGAAAGAGAGACAGAGAGAGAGAGAGAGAGAGAGAGAGAGAGAGAGAGAGAGAGAGAGAGAGAGAGAGAGAGAGACAGAGAGAGAGACAGAGAGAGACAGAGAGAGAGACAGAGAGAGAGACAGAGAGAGAGGCAGAGAGAGAGGCAGAGAGAGAGGGAAAGAGACAGGCAGACAGACAGAGACAGACAGAGACAGAGAGAAAGAGACAGAGACATCAAACAGTCAGGCACTGTTGGCTGAAGCGTGTAATTCTACCTACTATGGAGGCTGAGATTGGAGGATCTTGGTTCAAAGCCCAAAGCCAGCCTGGACACATATGTTTGTGAGACTTACATCACCAATTAACTACCAGAAACCAAAAATGGAGCTGTAGAGGAAGAGCGCTAGCCTTGAGCTGAAGAGGTCAGGGACAGTCCAGGCCCAAAGTCCAAGCAACATGAAGAATCAACAATAAAAAAGAAGATAGCTAATAGTAATGATGAATAATTTTGGGCTGGGAGTTTGGCCTAGTGGTAGAGTGCTTGCCTAGCATGCACGAAGACCTGGGTTCAATTCCTCAATACCACATACATAGAAAAATGCTGGAAGTGGTGCTTAGGCTGAAGTGGTAGAGCCCTAGCCTTGAGAAAATATAAGGACAGTGCTCAGTCCCTGAGTTCAAGGCCAGGACTGGCCAAATCAAAAGTAGTAGAGCACTGGCATTGAACTGAAGATCTGAGGAACAGCCCAGGCACAGAGTTCAAGCACCGCAAACAACAACAACAAAATCTATGAAATGGCAGTGGTGGTTTTAAGCTAAGCAAAAATAGAGTAGAAAGTGGTAAAATACATATTTGTGTGTAAGCAAAATAGCCAGTCTTATGCATTAGAACAGGATAGCAACTTGAAAAAAATTTTGTTTTCCATCTCACTAGGTCCTGTCTCTTAATTTATTCAAGTAAGTAAAATGCTGGGTTTTATAATCATTGCTCTGAATATTAGAAAATCATAATATCTCTCATTAACCAACAAAGACCAGGAAATGGGGCTGTTCAAATGGCAGAGTATCAGGCAAGAGAAGAAAAAATTGAAGTAAGAACTTGAAGTTCTTGATCCAGAACCTGCATAGTAACAGAGCAGTAGCCTGGTGATGGTACCTCACACCTATAATCTTAGCTAATCAGGAGGCTAAGATCTGAGAATCAAAGTTTAAAGCCAGCCAAAGTACCCAGTTAACTGCCAGAAAAACCAGAACTAGCACTGTGGCTCACAGATTAAAGCACTAGCCTTGAGCTGAAGAGCTCAGGGACAGTGCCCAGGCCCAGAGTTCAAGCCCCACAATTGACAAAAATCAAACAAGCAAACAAAACTCACAAAGAAGCCTGCAGACCACAGTAGTTCTGCTGAGTCTCTTCTCTATGGGGATCAGGAAACATTTCACTTTTTCTGTCTCTTCCCATCTCAACATTCATACTAAAATAAGACTGTGTTGAAAGTTTCAATTTATAAAAATGTTTTTCATGAAGCACCCTGAAATATTCCTCGCTTATATCTCAATTGAAGATAGTTGATTTGGGGCTGCATTGGTAGAGTGCTAGCCTTGAGCAGAAAAGGTCAGGGATAGAGCTGAAGCACTCAGTTGAAGACCCAGTGCCAACACACAAAAAAATTATGCACTTTATACATATTTTCTAATTTCTTAATGAATTTTTCAGTCTGTATAAATATAGGGTACATTCCTTGTTACTTAAGTAAGATTGCTCTTTTTTTTCTTTTTGCCAGTCCTACGGCTTGGACTCAGGGCCTAGACATTTTCATTGGACTCGCTTGCCCAAGGTGAGTGCTCTGCCTCTTGAGACACAGCTCCACTTCTAGCTTTTTTTCTGAGTATGCGGTACCGGTGAATAGAACCTAGGTCTTCATGCATTCTAGGTGAGCACTCTACCATTAGGCTACATTCCCAGGCAGTGAGATTCCTCTTACAGTCATTGTATGTTCACAGAGTTTGATCTCACACACTGTAGGGCCCTGGTTGGCTTTGACCTGTGATCCTAAGTCCTGAGCCTCCTAAGTAGCTGAAATTAAGTTGTGAGACAGCATGATGGCTTCCATTCTTTTTTCTACAAAAATATATGTAGTTATCTAAAATATATCTATAGCTGAAAAAAATGAATCTCTCCCAAACAAATCTTCAAAGAAACAACCATCCTATTAAAAGGTGGGCTAAAGACTTAAAAGAGTATTCTCTGAAGAAAAAATTAAAATGGGCTTTAGCCACATGAAGAAATGCTCCATATCTCTAGCAATAAGGGAAATGAAAATCAAAACAACTTTGAGATTCCACCTGACTGCAGTCAGAATGGCCATTATCAAAAAATCTAATAAGAGATACTGGTGGGGAAGTGACCAGGGGGGATCACACCTACACTGTTGGTGTGAGTGTAAACTCGTTCAACCACTAGGGAAAGCAGTGTGGTGGTTCCTCAAAAGACTGAACATAGAGCTCCCCTATGATCCAGCAAATCCTCTACTTGGCATCTACCCAATTGTCCAGAAAAAAGGACATTCTAAAGCCACTAGCACAATGATGCTCATTGCAGCACTATTTACCATAGCAAAGCTATGAAACCAACCCAGATGCCACTCAGTAGATGACTGAATCAAGAAGATGTGGTACTTATACACAATGGAATGCTATGCTGCCATCAGAAGGAAAGACATCGCCCCATTTGTAAGGAAATGGAAAGACTTGGAAAAATTCGTATTAAGTGAAGCAAGCCAGACCCAAAGAAACATAAGCTCAATGGTTTCCCTCATTTGTAACAATTAGTTCACATCTAGGACTCTCCTAGCAGAGGATTACAATAACTCAAAAACCTAGGTATATAAGGTCATATAGGATGAGACTAAATGAAAGGATCTCTAGGATATGGGAACAAGAGCTATATCTTGTGTCATCGTTGCTCTTAATCTTGTGTGATTTTTGTTCTTAAACTACTATGTTATTTCTCATCTCTTATTTTGCCCTTTGGTTAATGTCAGATTGTTACTGTATCTGATTTTTTCCCTGGCATATTGTATATATGTTTATTTGTTTATGTCAAATAGGAAAGGGAAGGGGGGAAACAAGATGATTGGGAAGGGGAGGGGAGAGGGAACTGGGGACAAAAACATGTGGAGTGGAATAAATGTGTGAGAAGTAATGCAGTCCACTACCTGTAAATGTAATCGTAACCCCTCTATACATTACCCTGAAAATAAAAAAGAGACTATAAAAATATCTGTAGAAAATGAGGTTGGATGATGGAAACAACCAGATGCCCTACTACAAAAAATGTGATACACACACACACACACAAACACACACACACACACACACACACACACACACACAATGTAATGATACGTAGCCAACCGACAAGATAAAATAATGGCATTCTCGGGGAAATGGATGAAAAGGAAAAAAAATCATACTAAGTGAAGTAAGCCAAACTCAAAGGAACATAGGCCCAAGAGTCTCCCTCATTTGTCAAATTCAGTAGAAACCTTGGGCTCTGCTACCAGAGATTTATAATAGAACAAAATCTAGAGACATCGTGACAAATAGTATGACACTAAATGTAAGGACCTCCAAGATAAAGAAACAAAACTCATGTAATGAGTGATTGTTGTCCTTAATGAACTATGTGATCTCTTATCTCTTTTGCTATCCCTTGGTTATATCATATTGTTAGAATATTTCACCTTGTTTTCTGATATATTTCATATGTGCCTAATTGGTTATTTGAAATTGGATAGGGAAGGGGGGAAATGAACATGAGTGGGGGTAGGGGAAGTGAAATGGGGACCATATCATTACATGGGGTATTAAAGTTTGAGAAGTAATGCACCTTCTATCTGGTGAATATAATGTAACCCTTCTATAAATTACAACAAAAATAAATACATAAAAAGAAGATCTGCACAGAAAAAAATAATAATGGCATTTTTGGGGTAGTGGATGAAATTAGAGTGAATCCTGTTGAGTGAGATAAGTCAAGACCAAGGAACAAAAGGTACATGGTATCCTTAATATATGGATATTAGTTTCAAACAGTAGTAGAGCGATCATTGAATAGTTGATACCCAAAATTCTGGACATAATTTTGGAGATATAAACATAACTACATAGACATAAAATTTGGATAGACTATACACTCTATAGACATGTGTTTTATTATAGATTAATCTGTATCTATGACATACAATGACTCAGCTTAATTTTTACTATATTCTAAAATCTATGTGCCAGTGATTGTGTAGCGATTCCCTTCTTGAATACTTGTTGGTTAAACATGACATTTGAAATATGATGTAAAATTCAATGTCAATAAATTTTTTAAAAAAGAGGCTAGAAATTAATACCACTAATGTACTTGCTCTAAGTGGTACAGAAATTTTCTTAATGAATCAAGGGGTTTTATTACATCTTTATGCAATTATTTTAGTTCTGAGTGTTCTACACTCAATGATACTTCTGGAAATATGATATAGCTGACTGTGTAGATGGTATGAAGACATACTGGCCTAAACGTAGAATAAAGCATTGGTAAGTGGCTGTTAGCTGTCCAAATTCTACTGGAATATGTGGAATGAATTTATTAAGCACAATGCAGGCTCTTAGTCAGATCAGGATCAAGATTATGTGGTTCCATCAGATGAATGAGGAAAGATCAGAAAAATCTACTTAGATATCCAGATATACTTTTGAAACTAAGGTATCTGGACTCCTTTTTTTTCTTTCTTGGTGGGGAGGTTGAACTTTGGACCTGGGCAAGGTCTCTTAGTTCTTTTTCCTCAAGGCTAATGATGTACCAGTTTTAGCCACAACTCCACTTAGTTTTTGGGTGGCGAAGTGGAGAGAAGAATCTTACAGTTTTTTTGTTTTCATTTTTTTGCTTGCAAAGGCTTTGATTCACCTTCTCCCTGGCTAGTAGAATGATAATTATGACACTCCAGTGCCTGTCTAGTGATTTTTTGAAAATTGGACTTTCTTCCAAATCACGTAACTCGTTCCTAGCAAAGTTTTGAAGCCTGACTTAAATGTGACAGATTTTTGTCACTTGGAGACACTCTGTGCTGAACGTTAGTAATCTACCAGCTGAGTCACAGTGGCACTTCCAGTTTTTGTTTATGTGGTGCTGAGGAATGGAATCCAGGGTTTCATACATGCTAGGCAAGCTTCATTTTCAGCCCAAGGTTTTATGTTTTGTTTTTTCAGTGTTGTTGCTTCTAAGGTACTGTATGATGTTCTTTCATTTTCTTTGCTTTTTACCTCTTTTCTTCTTTTTCCCTTTAGTTTTATTCTCTGTAGTCACTGTGTTGAATTCGGGTACCCTGTGTCTTGTACATAGGTTTAGGTGATTTGGGGAATGGAGAGGGTATAATAAAATGGTAAAAAAAAAACAAAGGAAAAGGGTGAACCAATTGAACAGTGATACTTGGAAGACACTAAACGGAAATGAACTGAACAATCTGGGTGGAGAGGGGCTGAGGGTAGGAAAACAGAGAAAAAGGAGGGAGGGGATAACAATTTTCTTAAGAAATGTGTTCATTACTTATGTAACCGTATGCCAACTATATATTGACTTAACAAAACAAATTAACTTAAAAAATAATTTAGCTGGGTATGGTGGCTCACACTTGTAAATGTAGCTACTCAAGAGGCTGGGATCCAAGGATAGCAGTTCAAAGTCAGCCTGGGCACTGAAGTCCATGTGACTCTTATCTCCAATTAACCACCAGAAACCCAGAAGTGGCCGTATGGCTCAAGGGATAGGGCAGTAGTCTTGAGCTGAAAAGCTCAGTGACAAGACCCAGTTGCAGAATTGCAGTCCCATGACTTGAATGATGAATGATACTAGCCAGGCTCTGTGCGCTCACACTTGGAATCCTATCTACACAGAATCAGGTTTGAATCCAGCCCAAACAAATTGCATGATATTCTTATTTACAGTTCATTACCAAAAATCTGGAGGTGGAGCTGTGGATCAAGTGGTAGAACACTAGCCTGAAGCAAAAAAAAAATTTAAGGACAGTTGCCAGGCCCTGGGTTCAAGTCCCAGGACTTGCATAAAACAAACAAAATGTGACCCTGAGTCGTCCATCATTTGGTGTTATAGTTCAATATTCTTGATATGCGTCTTAGAAATTAAGTCCCTAGCAAATACTCTCCCCTGAAATTCTGCTTCATAGCTGATTCATAGAATTTCAGCATCATTACTATCACCTTCCCATTAGCATAGCAGTCTACTACTGAAAATTTGAACAATTTTTGAGTAATCCTAATAAATCTGTGTATCATCTGCACACACATCTAATCAGCAGCAGCTATGATCTACTATTATCTAAATGTCTTTAATCCCTTCTTGAGTTAATGAGCCTTAAAGAGTAAAAAATATGAAATAGTTATGAAACTAACAGTCACCATTCTTCTACCTAATATTGTAATATAAGTTTATAAATGCAAGGACTATTCTGCAGTGTGCAGAAGATAGATTCTAATTATAATATTCTCATGAAGTATAGTTTTTAAGAAACATGTTGCTTGCTTTGGGAAAGCAAAGGCAAGGAAAATGATATAAGTAAGTTCCCTATTTATCAGAAGGAAAATACTATTGGGTTTAGATCAACTTTCATTCATTCCGTGCTGACCAAACAAATATTTGCAATTCCTGAGGCCAATCACTTCATTGTGATGCACAATCAGCCAGCTTAGATCAATCTTCCAAAAAAGGAAAGGAACAAATGAGAAGCAATTAAGGTTTCCAAAATGAACCAGGTGATGGTGGCAGCTCCCACTTGTAAATCTATCTTCTCAAGGCCTGAAATCCAAGGATCTGGATTAAGTCTGTCTGTTATGAAAATATTCCTGTCTGAAACATCATCTCTGTTATCACAGCCCAGCTGATACACTCGGCTCAACAGGTTCCAAACACCAAAGTACATCTCCTATCTGAAATACTAGCAAACGTACTCACACATTATTTCCTCTTTGGGAGATAGTTGAAACATGTACCAGAAACATTTCCCTGGCTTCAGAGTGGAAGTGGAAATATACACTCACTGTAAGCCCATCTAGTAAATTAGAGTCAATCATCTTTCCTCACATCTTGTTAGTTAAATTGAACAATGAGTGTTTGGATCAGAAGCGATGTGTATGAGCATACAGGTTGTAAAAGTACTGTAATCATAGCTACTCAAGATAAGCTGAGACCTGAGGATTCCAGTTCAAAATCAGCCATGGGATATATGATATTTGCCAGATAGAAGGTGCATTAATTCACATACATTGATACCCTTTCACATGTCTTGGTACCCATTTCCCTCCAAAACCACACCCCCACCCGTCTGATTTTTGCACTGCCTAGGAATTCTAGTAGGATGTTAAAAAGGAGTGGAGAGAGTGGGCATCCTGAATGCTACCCCTTACCCCTTTTATGCAAAGCTTAGGCCTGTGGCATTTTAATCACAATTCAACGCTCTGTTTTTTGCTGGTTAATTAGAGGTAAAAATCTAATGGAATTTATTACAATAAAAAGAATTTAAAAAAAATAAAGTTGTAGTGTGTGGGGAGGATGATGGGGTCAAATACATTTCTTCTTAGAAATATACCTCATCTGGTTGCCCTGGATTTTCCTGGCCTTCTTCTTAGACAAAGGACTGTTATACTGGATTTGTGGCTTGGCAATGATCTAGCATGTACATCTTCGAGTAAGACATCCACAACTTCCATGCCTGAGACTCGAGTTTCCTGACCTTTGGCAACAGCACAGCAACATCTTTCTTCCTCCTGAGCCACAGGCCAAGTGAGCTGGCTTGAGTTGGTTGTTAGTTACAGTGGATTGGTTACCAGGGTTCCATATTCTGTTCCATTGTGAGGGAGGCAGGGTCACCTTTCAGGGCCCAATGACCAAAGATCCTTGCTCACAAAAGACCTCACCAAAGACATACTGGAGGCTGAATCTCTCCTCCAATCTCACAATATACATGTGGATGTAGTAAACAGCACACCTTATTTGTCCAATCCCAATGTCTTCCACTAGGCCGAACTACCAGTCTGGTCTCAGGCTCAAGGAGCCTTTCTTAGGTAAGATCCAAACTTAAGGTCAATATTGCCCTCATCCTTTACAAAACATTTGCTTCACAGTGCCTTCTCTGCCTGCATTTTGCCCCTTGTCGAAATTTTTTGTTTTTGCTAGTCTTGGGACTTGACCTCAGAGTCTGAACATTGTTCTTGGACTTTCTTTGGGCTTTAGCTGTCCCACCAAGCCACAGCACCACTTGCAGCGTTTTCTATGTATGTGGTAATGAGGAATCAAACCTGAGTCTTTTTGCGTGGTAGCCAAGGACTCTACCACTAGGTCAAACACACAGGGCATCTTGCACATATTTTTGACGTCAATCTACTAGGATATTATTAGGTTTCTGTATCCTAATCAATTTTTTCCTGATGATTAGCTTTGCTGTCGTGTGTAAAAAATGCAAGAGGGAAAAACACAGAAAAATCAGTGAATTTTAAAACAAAGCATTACACACATAGATAAGTGTTCATTCTTTGTAGGAGAAAGGATATATTGACATGATGATGATGACTTTATAATTACTATGTCAGGCTTGAGAGTTTGGCATAGTGGTAGAGTGCTTGCCTAGCATCCATGAAGATCTGGGTTTGATTGCTCAGTATCACATAGATAGAAAATCTAGATGTGGCACTGTGGCTCAAGTGGCAGAGGGCTAGACTTGAGAAAACCCGAGGACAGTGCTCAGGCCATATATTCAAGACCCAAGACTGGCAGAAAGGTAAAAGAAAATAAAAATGCTTTTTACGAGCTAATTCACTCACAGCATTTGCTTCTGAAATCTTCGCTTCTGCATCTTGTGAAATACCCCTTTACCTCAACGTAGACAAGAAAAACAGATCAATCCCATGGTCCACTGTGAGGCCACTGGTTGGGCTAAGAGCTAGTCGTGCAGCAACACATAAGTTTTATTCTAATACTTTCCAAACTTTGTACTCAAATATGCTACCTACTTACCAAATTATGTCAGTTATCCTTATGCTATACCTTTTTTTCATTACTACAATATTCTTACACTCCTCCGTTAATCCTTTTGTACCTCCCCTAACCTCTCTCAATCTTTTTTTTTATCTCTGAACCTCTGCTCGTCTTTCAACCCTTATACTGCAGGGATCTACACTTGATGGCTGTTGAGTAATATTGTATATGTAGGTGGTTAATTATTCTGTAGGCTCAGAGGGACTTAAAGACAATAGAGATTGGATTGAGAGGCTTATAGTTTTGGGTATAAATCGCTTATCAGTGGTTGTATTAGACTGGTCTGTAAGTGCACAAAAAGAAAGAGTGATAATACCAATCAAAACTTGTGAACATCTAGTGTCTGCCAGCTACAGAGGTCTAGGTTGGTTATATCTGAAAAACTATAATCGTATTTAGTAGTAAGCTTGATCCCATTTTCAAATGGGCAGAAAAAGAAACTCAAGAAAAATGTCAAATCAAGAAACAACATCCCCCACCCAATGTAAATAGACAATGGAACAGTCACTGGCAAACCTGGAGGAGAGACTTCCAAGTGCTACACAAATGCAATTGATAAACATCATTAATGGAAAATGTGAAAATATAAAGAAAGAGATAATTGAGGAAGCCATAGCTGAAGAAGAGGAAAGCAAAAACAAGGTGATAAGTGAAAAACAAGAAGCCATAAAGGAGGCCATAATAAAGGTTTTTCAAAGAAAGATGGATGAATTCATAGAATCCACAAAAAAAACGTGACCAAACTCCAGCAAATGTCCAAAGAAAATAAAGCTACTGAGCTAACCACTCAAAAGGAAATCAAGAAGATAAATTAATCCATACATGATCTAAAACAAGAGACGCAAGGCATAAAAAGTGAGCAATTAGAAGCAAGGGAGATGAAAAATAAAGTAGATAGCTTTGATAGCAGGGTAGACAATGCAGAGGAGAGAATTTCCGGAGCTGAAGATAATTTAGGTATTATAAAGAACAGAAAATGAGTCAATCCAAATCTAGGAAATATGAGAGAGCGCTTCAGGAGGTCCAAGATACAATTAGGAAGCCTAATTTAAGGCTAGTTGGTATTGAGGAGGGCGTGGAGAAAGAGGTCAATGGTATTGGAAATATACTTCAGGGAATCATCTCAGAGAATTTCCCAAATATCCAGAAGGGCAGGCCCATCCAGATACGAGAAGCTTTTAGAACCCCAAACAGACCTGACCAGAAAAGAACATCCCACCGCCACATTGTGATCCGAACTGGATCAATAGAAACGAAAGGAAAGATCCTAAAGGCAGCCAGGGAAAAGGGATCAGTAACCTATAAAGGCAAACCAATCAGAATAACCCCAGATTTCTCAGTAGAGACCATGCAAGCCCGAAGTCACTGGAAGCATATATGTCATGCTCTTAAATCAAATAACTACCAACCAAGAATACTGTAGCCAGCTAAGCTCTCATTCATAACTGAGGGAACTATAAAAACATTCCATTCCAGGGAAAAGCTGCAACAATATGTCGAAACAAAACCAACACTACAGAGAATTCTCAACGATGCTCTATACATAGAAAACGAAAATAAATGCAACATAGGGAAAGAAATGGCACCTAAACAGCATACCATCTAAGGACCACAAGAACTGTCAAGACACAGGCCCTACTAAAAGCTTTTAAAAATGGTAGGAACTAATAAATATCTCTCAATCCTAACTCTCAATATCAATGGACTTAACTCTCCAATTAAAAGGCATAGGCTGTCTAGTTGGATCAAAAAGCAAGAGCCATCGTTCTGCTGTCTTGAAGAGACACATCTTACCCAAAAACAATCATCTTTTGAAAGGGAGAGGTTGGAATAAACTCTATCAAGCTAACTGCCACCATAAACAGGCTGGAGTTGCCATCCTCCTATCAGATACAATAGACTTCAAACTAAAATTAGTAAGAAAAGACAAAGAAGGTTACTACATACTACTAAAGGATCTTTTCTTCAGGAAGACATAACAATCCTAAATATTTACACACCCAATCCCGGAGCTCCAAACTTCATCAAGCAAACTTTACTTACACTGAAACCATACATAGATCGAAACACAGTGATTGTTGGTGAGTTTAACACAACACTCTCACGTATGGACACATCAACAAGGCAAAAACTCAACAGAAAAACTTTAGAACTGAACAACTATATAGACCAACTAGATCTAACAGACATCTGCAGAATAGTCCACACAGTAACAACACAATATACGTTTTTCTCAGTAGCATATGGAACATTTTCCAAAATAGACCACATCTTAGGCCATAAAACAAACCTGGACAGATTCAGAAACTCTGAAATTATTCAATGCACACTCTCACACCATAAATGCATCAAATTGGAACTGAACACACATCTCCACCAACGAAAACCCAGTAACTCATGGAGACTGAACAACACATTGTTGAATCAAAAAGAATGGGTAATCGAAGATATCAGAACAGATATCCAACTGTTTATGAAATTTAACAATAAGGAGCACACAAATATCAACTCCTTAGGGACACAACAAAGGCAGTACTCAGAGGAAAATTTATAGCGCTGAGTACCTACAACAGCAAGTTGGAAAAATGGCAAACCAACTAGTTAATGTCTAACCTTAACCTCCTGGAAAAAGAGCAACAAACCAAGCCTAACCCCATTAGGAGAAAGCAAATTATTAAAATCAAAGCAAAATTAAATGATCTGGAATAAAAAAAAACTGTAGAAAGAATCAACAAAACAAGGAGTTGGTTCTTTGAAAGAATTAACAAAATTGACAAACCCTCAGCAAATCTTACCCAAAAAAAGAAGAGAGCGTATCGAAATAAACAAAATCGCAGATGAAAATGGTAATATCACGACAGAAATTACCAAAATCCAGAATATCATGTGTTTGAATCAATAGCGATGTGTATGAGCATACATGTTGTAAAAGTACTGTAATCCTAGCTACTCAAGATAAGCTAAGAACTGAGGATTCCAGTTCAAAATCAGCCACGCAATAAATTCCATAAGATTTTTACCTCTAATTAACCAGCAAAAAACAGAGCGTTGAATTGTGCTTAAAATGCCACAGCCCTAAGCTTTGCATTAAAGTGCTAGGGGGTAGCATTCAGGATGCCCACTCCCTCCACTCCTTTTTAACATAGTACTAGAATTCCTAGGCAGTGCAATAAGGCAAGAAGCAAGCATAAAGGGGATCCAAGTAGGGAAAGAGGAAATAAAACTATCCCTCTTTGCAGATGACATGATTCTGTATTTAAAGAATCCTATAGACTCTACTCCCAAGCTCCTTGAGCTGATTCAAAGCTTTGGAAGGGTAGCAGGCCATAAAATCAACCCTCACAAATGAACTGCCTTACTTTACGCCAACACTGAGAGGAACGAGGCAATAATCAGGAAAGAAATTCCTTTCACAGTAGCCTCAAAGAAAATAAAGTACCTAGAAATTAGCTTAACTAAGAATGTAAAGGACCGTTTAGATGAAAACTTTAAAACCATAAAAAAGGAAATTAAAGCAGAACTAAGGAAATGGAAAACCTCCCATGCTCCTGGATTGGAAGAATCAACATTGTGAAAATGACAATCTTGCCAAGGGCTATCTACAAATTCAATGTAATACCCATCAACATCCCAATGTCATTCTTTAAAGACATAAAAGAGGCAATTCAAAATTTCATAAGGAATAATAAAAGACTCCGTGTAGCAAAAATACTTCTTAGCAGAAAGAACAGCGCTGGAGGAATTTCAATTCCAAACTTAAGACTCTCTTACAGAGGTATAATTCTCAAAACAGCTTGGTACTGGCACAAGAACAGGCCTGAAGTCCATTGCAGTAGAACTGCGTACCCAGATATTAAACCACAGACCTATGGCCACCTAACCTTTGACCAGGGAGCCAAAGAAATAGAATGGAAGAAAGATAGCCTCTTCAACAAGTTGTGCTGGCAGAACTGGCTAAACACCTGCAGAAAACTAAAGTTGGATCCTTCTTTGTCACCTTGCACTAGAATTAACTCCAAATGGATCAAAGACCTGGAGGTAAAAGCTGACACACTGAAAAGTTTACAGTAAGGAATAGGAGATACACTAGGCCTCCTTAGCACAGGTCGAAACTTTCTTAATAAGGACCAAGAATCACAACAAGTCAGAGAAAGGCTGGATAAGTGGGACTGCACTAAACTGCAGAGCTTTTGTATGGCAACGGATATAGCTAGTAAACTAATCAGGAAGCCTACAGAGTGGGAGAAGATCTTCACCACCGAAACAACAGAACAAGGCCTCATATCTAAAATATATCAACAACTCAAAAAATTGAATCACTCCAAAACTAACCTCCAAAGTAACACCCATCCCATTAAAAATGGGCCAAAGATATAAGAGAGTCTTCTCTGAAGAAGAAACAAAAATGGCCTATAGACACATGAAGAAATGCTCAACATCTCTGGTTATAAAAGAAATGCAAATCAAAACAACTCTAAGATTCCACCTCACTCCAGTTAGAATGGCCAGGATCAGGAAAATGAATGACAACAGATGCTGGAGGCGATGTGGCCAGGAGGGATCAGTACTACACTGTTGATGGGAGTGCAAACTCATTCAACCACTATGGAAAGCAGTGCGACAGTGCCTCAAAAGGCTAAACATAGAACTCCCCTATGACCCAGCAATTCCACTACTCAAATATGCTACCTACTTACCAACTTAGGTCAGTTATCCTTATGCTATAACTTTTCTTCATTACTACAATATTCTTACACTACTACGTTAATCCTCTTGCACCTCCCCTGACCTCTCTCATTCTTTTTTTCTATCTCTGGACCTCTGCTCGTCTTTCAACCCTTATACTGCACGGATCTACACTTGATGGCTGTCGAGCAATATTGTATATGTAGGTGGTTAATTATTCTCTAGGCTCAGAGGGACTTAAAGACAATAGAGATTGGATTGAGAGGCTTATTGTTTTGGGTATAAATCGCTTATCAGTAGTTGTATTAGGTCTGTAAGTGCACAAAAAGAAAGAGTGATAATACCAATCAAAACTTGTGAACATCTAGTGTCTGCCAGCTACAGAGGTCTAGGTTGGTTATATATGAAAAACTATAATCGTATTTAGTAGTAATCTTGCTCCCATTTTCAAATGGGCAGAACAAGAAACTCAAGAAAAATGTGAAATCAAGAAACAACATCCCCCACCCAATGTAAACAGACAATGAAACAGTCACTGGCAAACCTAGAGGAGAGTCTTCCAATTGCTACACAAATGCAATTGATAAACATCATTAATGAAAAATGTGAAAATATAAAGAAAGAGATAATGGAGGAAGCCATACCTGAACAAGAGGAAAGCAAAAACAAGGTGATAAGTGAAAAAGAAGAAGCCATAAAGGAGGCCATAATAAAGGTTTTTCAAAGAAAGATGGATGAATTCAAAGAATCCACAAATAAAAACGTGACCAAACTCCAGCAAATGTCCAAAGAAAATAAAGCTACTGAGCTAACCACTCAAAAGGAAATCAAGGAGATAAAGAAATCCATACATGATCTAAAACAAGGGATGCAAGGCATCAAAAGTGAGCAATTAGAAGCAAGGGAGATGAAAAATAAAGTAGATAGCTTTGATAGCAGGTTAGACATTGCAGAGGAGAGAATTTCCGTGGCTGAAGATAATTTAGGTATTATAAAGAACAGAAAATGAGTCAATCCAAATCTAGGAAATATGAGAGAGCGCTTCAGGAGGTCCAAGATACAATTAGGAAGCCTAATTACGGCTAGTTGGTATTGAGGAGGGCGTGGAGAAAGAGGTCAATGGTATTGGATATATACTTCAGGGAATCATCTCAGAGAATTTCCCAAATATCCAGAAGGGCAGGCCCATCCAGATACGAGAAACTTTTAGAACCCCAAACAGACCTGACCAGAAAAGAACATCCCACCTCCACATTGTGATCCGAACTGGATCAATAGAAACGAAAGAAAAGATCCTAAAGGCAGCCAGGGAAAAGGGATCAGTAACCTATAAAAGCAAACCATTCAGAATAACCGCAGATGTCTCAGAAGAGGCTATGCAAGCACGAAGTGACTAGAAGCATATATGTCATGCCCTTAAATCAAATAACTACCAACCAAGAATACTGTAGCAGCCAAGCTCTCATTCATAACTGAGGGAACAAGAAAAACATTCCATTCCAGGGAAAAGCTGCAACAATATGTCGAAACAAAACCAACACTACAGAGAATTCTCAAAGATGCTCTATACATAGAAAACCAAAATAAATGCAATATAGGGAAAGAAATGGCACCTAAACAGCATAACGTCTAAGGACCACAAGAACTGTCAAGACACAGGCCCTACTAAAAGCTTTTAAAAATGGTAGGAACTAATAAATATCTCTCAATCCTAACTCTCAATATCAATGGACTTAACTCTCCAATTAAATGGCATAGGCTGTCTAGTTCTATCAAAAAGCAAGAGCCATCGTTCTGCTGACTTCAAGAGATACATCTTTCCCCAAAACCATCATCTTTTGAAAGTGAGAGGTTGGAATAAACTCTATCAAGCTAACTGCCCCCATAAACAGGCTAGAGTTGCCATCCTCATTTCAGATACAATAGACTTCAAACTAAAATTAGTAAGAAAAGACAAAGAAGGTTACTACATACTACTAAATGGATCTTTCCTCCCGGAAGACATAACGATCCTAAATATTTACACACCCTTTTGAAGATTCTCAAAAGATTGAAGATTCTGCCAGTGTAAGTTAGATTCCGGCATTGATATTAAATAATGCAATGAGTAGGGATTTATATTTGAAATATCACTGTTGACAAAATCTAACACACATTTGCTTAGTATTTGCTTTTGATTTCCCAAGAAGTACAGTACAAGCTAACACTTGTGGCATATATCGACTGGGAGAAATGATTCAGAATATGTGACTCATTTGAACAGGAGTCAGTGAAAGATACAGAAGCAGGATACCCATATTGTGATAATTTGTATCTTTTGCATATTTTGTGTTTGTTATTAATTCCATTTGTGGTGTACATTTCTAGGTAAAAACTTTTAAAATGTTTCCAAACAATTTCTTATTTCAACAGCAAAAAAAGCCATTTATATGCTTGATAAAATTCATAGAATCTAAATTTTTCCATATTATTTTTTGTTTTTTCTTTTTTTTTGGTGGGTCATAGATCTTGAACTCAGCTTGGGCACTATCCCTGAGCTCTTCAGCTCCAGGCTACCACCTTACCCTGGAGCCAAGCCCCACTTCCCATTTTCTAAAGGTAAATTGGAGATAAGTGTCTCAGGTCTTTTTGTGCCAGGATGGTTTAAACCTTGATCCTCAGATCTCAGCCTCCTGAGTATCTAGGATTATAGAAGTGAGCCACCACCCCATCATGCTCAGATTTCTGGTTTTTTTTTAAACTCGGTTTAAGCACTGTCCTTCAGCTTTCCTCAAGCCTAGTGATCTTCTACTTGAGCCACAGCACTACTTCTGGTTTTTTCTGTGTATGTGGTTCTGCGGAATTGAAACTTCGTCTTCATACAAGCACTCTACAACTATGCCAAACTCCGAGCCCCTCCACATTAGCTTTTATGATAGATCTTTCCATGCATCCAGGATGGCTAGAAATCCTTCTTGAGTTTCCCAAGATCAGGGAGTATAGGTGTGTCCCATCCTGTGTGGCTACATAACCATTGTTTAGGGTACAGTTCTCTCTTCATTCTACCCATCTAGAGCAATTTTCATCTTCCATGTATAATCATTAAACATTCAGCTCCTGTTCCTCTCTACTCCATTCTCTGGAACCATCGTGCTTTTTGGCTCTAAGGGTTTGTTGATCCTTGGAAGCTCTGGAAGGGAAAACATACCCTAGCTCTTCCTTTATGACTGCTGTATTTTTAGTTTACTGTAATCAAGATTCATCTGTAAAATATAGTAAAATGTTCTTCCTTTTCAATGCATTGTTTTGCATATTTCTATCTTTGGATTATTATTAATAGTTGTGAATGGATTCTCCACATATTTGTTCTAGTCTCTGCTTTCTCTTCCATTAGGTACAAATCTAGAAATAGAAGTGTTGGACCATATTTCTATGTAATTCTATATTTAGTACTTTTTTAGCACTCTCCACGCAATTTTTGATTGTTTTATATTCCTTGCAGAACTATTCCAAAGTTCTACTTCTTCTCACTACCTTCCCAGTAATAGTTAGACTTTGAAAGTTGTTTTTTTGTATACGTGTGTGTGTGTGTGTGTTTGTGTGTGTGTGTATGTGGATCTTTTTGTTTAAAACTATATTTATATTAATATACTTAAAGTAATGATTTCATTGTAATTTTAATTTTTCTCATGACTGTTAATATTGAACTTCTTTCTACATTTTGAACTACTATTTCTATATATTCTTTTTAGAAAATCCTCTCCAATCTCCAATTTTTTTCCCTTTTTTTGTGGGGTAGTGGGGAAAGTCATGGGGCTTGGACCTTGGGCCGTGAGCTCTTTAGTTTAAGGCTATTGTCCTACCCTGAGTATTGCCCCTCAGTTCTTCTGCTCACAGCTCCCTACGCCTCTTCCCATTATATACAGAACAAACGTCATCCTCAGTCTTTTTGAAAAAGTAAAACATACAGTAAATTTGTAGTATAAAACAGCAAGAAATAAATTTCTTGCCAGGTGCAGTGACTTCTACCTGTAATCCTAGCTACTCAGATATCAGGCTGATATCTAAAGATTTGGTTCAAAGCCAGCCTGGGCATTAGAAAGTCTATGAGACTCTCATCTACAGTTAACCACTAGAATATGGGAAATGGCACTGTGGCTTCATAGGTAGGGTGATAGCCTTGAGTTGAAGAGCTCAGGAACAGTGCCCAGGCCCAGAGTTCAAGCCTTACAAATCCCCCAGCCAAAAAAAAGAAAAAAAAGTTTCTTCCCCAAGTGATTATTACGCCAGACATAGAACATTAACATTCTGGGTGTACTTCACAGTATTATTACTTGATACCCTAAGATTTTGCAATATTCTCTCAGTATCAGCATATGTCATCATATAATGTAGTTACTTTTCAATGGAATAATTCCATTTATAACCTAAATCTACTCCCCCGACTTATTTTTGTCGATACCACAATTGCTCTACCATGATATGCCACAAGCCATTAAACATTTTATGGTGGGTAATTGGAAAGGAGTCTCATGGAATTTTGTGCCAGACTGGCTTTGAAACCATGGTCCTCAGATCTCAGTCTCCTGAGTAGCTAGGATGACAGGCGTGAGCCACCAACACCTGGCTTGCCTTTTTATTTTTTTGTGGGTCTTGGGACTTGAACTCTGGACCTAGGCACCATCCCTAAGCTTTTCAGGTCAATATTTCATGTAAGTCTAAAGATTTAAGTAAAGGAATACAATTCCAACAAAAAAGAATAAAATTCCAGACATGGTGTGTTTATAACTCAGTGCTAATTACTTGATGAAAATGTGCCATTCCAGAAGCTGGTGTCATTTGATGATGTAGCTGTGGATTTCAGCTGGAAGGAGTGGCAGCATCTGGATAATGCTCAGAGGACCCTGTACAGAGATGTAATGCTGGAGACCTACAGCAACCCGGTGTCCTTAGGTGAGCAAAAGTCAAATTCACTTGCAAGGCCAAGTGCCTTGTTATTTTGCAGATACGTGAATGTTTATCAAACTTTCAATACTATTTAAATGAAAGATTCCAGGCCCTGAGAAGTATCATTACTTTCTAAAGAAAACCTAAGGTAATTTTGTACTCATTCTTCAGGATACCTTCAGGATACTTTGACAACAGTTCTAAATTAGGTTTCCTCTAATGGAGACGACATTCCAAACTTACACAGTAATTGTAAGTGGATAAACCATCCAGAATAGAATATATATCATTATTGGAAATAGGATCTACAAATCACTAAACAGTGAGTTTATAATGGAAACCTGGCACTAGGTGCAATGTTTCATGCTTGTAATCTTAAAATATTCAGGAGGAAGAAATCTAAGAATTCTAATTTGAAGCCAGCAATGGCATAAAAATTGCCATGAAACTCTATAACTCCAAGTAACCCCTCAAAAATGTTAGTGGATTGTCAAGGGTTTGACTTTGTGGTTGAGTGCTTGCCTAGCATGCATGAAGACCTATGCATGTAAGTGGAGCTGGGACTCAAACTGGTATTTTTCTAGCCTTGAGCAAGACAGCTAAGTTTATGCCATACAAAATGAATGTAGAACTGGGGAAAAGTCAACCATGGAGCCAGTGAGAAATGAGAGAAAAGATTTAATAGATAACTTGTGAGTAGGATGTCTGCGAACTTAAAGCAATGATGACACAGCATAAGCAATAATTCTCTACTGTTTCTAATTTACAGGGCCCTGTGTTCCCAAACCTGTATTAATTGACAAGCTAGAGCACTGTGCAGAACTCTGGATAGGAAATTCCTCTGACAAGAATATCACAGGTGAGGGAATGCATCTTCATATTGATGTTGGAGCCTGAGCCCCATTGGTAAGTTCATGTTGTGATGTACTGAGCAATAATATTCTTAGTTACCCTAAATCCTGTGTGGAACCTATGGAATTCTTTGTGAATGAATCAAGAGTCATTTTCTTTTCCCAATCCTATGCCTGGTCTCAGGGACTGAGCATGGTCCTTGGGTTTTCTCAAGGCTAGCTCTCTACTTCTTGAGTCATAGCACCACTTCTGGCTTTTTCTTTGTATGTAGTATCAAAGAACTGAACCAGGTCTTTGTGCATGCTAGCCCAAACCCCCGGCACCAAGAATCATAGGGTGATATGACGAATTCTATGTGGCAGTAGAGTTAAAGTTAGATTTCTCTGTAGAAATCACTGTGAAACAAAATAAAATGAGAAAGCCATGAGCCCGTGGCTCATGCCTGTAATCCTAGCTACTTAGGAGGCTGAGATCTGAGGATCAAGGTTCAAAGACTGACCTATCACAAAACACCTTAGACTCTTCTCTTCAATGAACCAATAGAAAATGAGAAGTAGGGTTGAGGCTAAAGACATAGGGCAGTAGCCTTGAGCTGAAGAGCTTAGGAAGAACAGCCAGGTCTAGAATTCAAGTCCCATGACTGCAAAACAAGAAAGAAAGAAAGAAAGAAAGAAAGAAAGAAAGAAGAAAGAAAGAAAGAAAGAAAGAAAGAAAGAAAGAAAGAAAGAAAGAAAGATAGAAGAATGAGGGAAGAAAGAGGGAAGGAAGGAAAGGAAGAAAGAAAGAAAGAAAGAAAGAAAGAAAGAAAGAAAGAAAGAATGATATTTCATTTCTTTAAAACTAAGACTATAAATGATTGAGCAAACAAGGAATAAGTCAGGGCATTATTCTCTGATAAGGATAATATCTTTTTGCTGGTAGGAAGAGACTGGTATTCAGAACCAGACCTTTCCACCAGAAATTGAGCCTAGTGGTAGAGTGCTTGCCTAGCATGCACAAAGACAGAGGTTTGATTCCTTATTACCACATACATAGAAATAGCCAGAAGTAATGACTTCATTGGTAGGGTTCTAGTCTTGAGAAAACCCAAGGACAGTGGTTAGGTCCTAAGTTTAAACCCAGGAATGGAAGGAAAAGAAAAACAACAAAGTTTCAATCAACAGAAGAAAATTAACTAGACAATGAGCTGGGGATTTTCTGGTCTTCCATGGTTCTGAGGGACAGGAGTGTTAGAAAAGGAATTTTTATAAGACTTCAAATGGAAAGAAACAAATTTCAAAATTCCCACAAATACCTAAATTGAGACTTTAGTGAGAAGTTGTAACTGAAGGGATACAGGTGTAAATCCTTACTCTCAAGAATCGTTCTTGCTTGGATCAAATGCAAACAGACATATACACCAAACTTGTGGCCGCTGAATCTAGAAAAAATTCGTGTTCCTCACTTAATGGTTAATAAGCAAACAGCATTGAAACTGGCTAAGGTAATCCTATCTGCTACTCAGGACCTGAGACTCTTATCTGTAGTTAACTGTAGAAAAGAGTATGTGGGGCTGTAGCTCAAGGATAGGGGTTATCGTCTTCTGCTGAAGTGTTCAGGGACAGGGCCAAGGCCTATGAACTACAAAAAAAAGAAAAGAAAAGAGAAGAAAGTTTTAAAAAGATGCAAAACAGCACAATATTTAGATTATTTCTCAAAAATAAAAGAAAGGCAGCTATTCCTCAATGTATAAACAAAACAGTATTTGAAAAAAACAGCTGCAGGTATATTATAGGTAGTACTCAGCTTAAAACTGTAGCAATACATAGATGGGTAATTTCAATAAATATTTCCTGTGATATAAAAAGAGAACTAAAACACAGAAAAACATTATTGGTCATTGTAAAATATCATTTTCTTAATGTGTTAGGGAGAAAAGCATATATTTCTCACAAATCAATTTCCACTTTTATATTTTAAAATATCTAACACTTAGGATGGGAAAGTAAAGTCATTACCTTTACAGTAAGGAATATTTGTATCTCATGTATGTTTGTGTCTTTTTTTCTATGACTCATTTTAGATGTCCAGGTAATGGAAAATGTGTTCAAGACTTGCCAGGAAAGTCCACATGAATGTCTATGTGAAGTAGCAGTTGCAAGTAGTATCGAAGTGGAGGAAAACGTGAGATTTGCAACAACTTTAAATTTGAGCTCTACACATAATCCAGAGCTGATTAGTAATAACGGTAACAACTTAGGGGTGAGGACTGAGGAGTTCATTAAGTGTCAGAACATGCTTCTGTCTCCTAAGCCTGATGAGATGCATGCTGCATATAGATCTCGTATGTCTCCTGTTCTTAAAAAATCCATCGGCTATTCAGAGCATTTTATTCATGATTGTGACAGTCCAAAAGATCTGCAGTATCATAATTCTGTTCTCCCTGCCCAAGAAATTCTTCAGGGAGGGAGGAAAACTGCTAAATGTACTGTGTGATGAAAAATATTGTACTTAACACCGACCATCACTACACATCTGAAAATGTACACAGGAGAGACTCCTCATACATGTAGTGAATGTGAGAAATCTTTCAGTAATGAAATACGCCTTACAATACCTCAGAGCAAATATCCTGAGATATGTGATGCGTACATCAAGTGTGAAAATTAATTTCTGAGAAGTCAGACCTGACTCTCCAACCTCGATCTCCAAGAGAAGACAAACCTTATGAATATGAGGAACGTAATAAAATTTCTGCCCAGAATTCAGCTCTCAGCACACATCAGAGATCTCACACAGAAGAGAAATCTTATGAATGGGATAAATGTGGGAAGACTTTTAGACTGAAATCATACCTCACTTTGCAGCAGAGAAGACACACAGAAGAGAAACCTTATGAATGTAACAAATGTGAAAAGTCTTTCACCCAGAAGATACACCTTCGAGTTCATCAAATAACACACAAAGGAGAGAAATCTTATAAGTGTAATGAATGTGGAAAGTCTTTCCAAGGGAAGGGAAAACTTCGTGTTCATCAGAGAATACACACAGGAGTGAAACCTTATGAATGTAACCAATGTGTAAAGTCTTTCCGACAGAAATCTTCCCTCAAATTGCATCAAAGAACACACACAGGAGAGAAACCTTATGTGTGCAACAAATGTGGAAAGACCTTCAAGTGGAAGTCATATCTTGATGGGCATAATAGAACACACACAGGAGAGAAAACTTATGCATGTAGTGAATGCGGAAAGTCTTTCAAATGGAAAGTAACACTCCATGTTCCTCAGAGAATATACTCAGGAGAAACACCTTATGAGTGTAACATATGTGGAAAGTCCTTCACACAGAAGCCAAACCTCAACATGCATAAGACAATTCAAACAGGAGAAAAACCTTATGAATGTAACCGATGTGGAATGTCTTTCAAATGGAAGTCTTCCCTCAAATTGCATCAGAGAACACACACAGGACAGAAACTGTACGAGTGCATCAAATGTGGTAAGACCTTCAGATGGAAGTCACATTACAGGAGGCATAACAGAATTCACACATATTAGAAACCTTAGGAATATAACCAAAGTTGAAAGTCTTTTGTGCACTATTCACCCTTCAGGAAGCGTAAGAGAGTTCACACATATGAGAAGCCTTAGCAATGTAATAAATAGGAAAGACTTTTTAGTCTGTGGAAGAAAACTCAGCTTGTGTCACAGAACCAACACAAGATAAAACCCTTAATGAATGTAGCAAATGTTCAGGCTTTTCCCCAGAAGGCACAAGTCAAGATTTATCACTAAACACCCACAGGATAGAATCCTATGAATAAAATGAAAGGGAAATTTTTTTGAAGAACTCATAGTTGAGTTTGCATGATACCACACAGACACAGGATAAAAATCGTATGAATATAAGAATATGAAAAATCCATCATGAACGCATGACTAAATATAAAATGCACATAGAAGAGAAAAACCTTATGAATATTACAAATGTGGAAAGTGTTTGACCTGGAAGGCATACTTCTGTGTTCATCACAAACCTGATTCCCATAGAAGAAAAGAAAACTAATGAATAGAACAAATGTGCAATGACTTTTAATCAGAAGTCAGTCTTCAGTACATTTCAGAACATACACAATAGAGAAATTCTGAGTAATGAAAAACATTCAGCTATATATAGAATCTCTGTATATGGGAGCATTAGGGTAAGTCTTCTAAACAAAGTCAACTTTCAGCAAGCATTAAGAGCACTCACAGAAGAAACAATAGCATGTAGGAAAACCTTTGTCAGAAACCTCTAAAAGCTGACTGTGTGGCTTAGTGGTAGAGTGCTAACCTATCAAGGATGAAGGCCTGGGTTAGATTCCTCAATACTACGTGAAAAGAGCAAGCCAGAAGCAGCACTGTGGTTCAAATGGTAGAGTGCTAACCTTGAGCAAAAGTAGCTCAGGCCCTGAGTTCAAGCCTAAGGATGAGAGAGAGAGAGAGAGAGAGAGAGAGAGAGAGAGAGAGAGAGAGAGAGAGAGAGAGAGAGAGAGGAAGAGAGAGAAAGAGAGAGACAGAAAGAGACAGAAAGAGAGAGAGAAAAAGAGAAAAGAGACAGAAAGTGAGAGAAACAGGAACTTCTAAATTGTACAGAGATAGAGAAGGAGACAGAAACTAATTTCTAAACTTTACAGTCTTTTTATTTCCTTACAAATTCGGCTATGTCATTCTTTCTGACAGAAGCACAGAATTCCATTGTGTAAAAATACCATATTTGATCTACTCATCAACTGACGGGCATCTGGGTTGGTTCCATACCTTTGCTATAGTAAATAGTGCTGTGATAAATGTTATTGTTCTAGTGAATTTAGTATGTCCTATCTCGACGATTAGCAAGTAGTGAAATTGCTGGATCACAGGGGAGCTCTATGTTTAGTCTTTTTGGGATACTGCCATAGTGCTTTCCATAGTGGTTGAACGAGTTTGCAATCCCACCACAGTGTAGTAGTGATCCCTCCTGGCCACATCCCCTCCAGCATACGTTATTAGATTTCTGGATCTTGGCCATTCTAACTGGAGTGAGGAGGAAAAGGGAAAGAGGAACTGAAACTTTCTCTCCTTACAGATGACATGATTCTGTATTTAAAGAACCCTATAGTCTCTACCCCGAAGCTGCTTGAGCTGATATAAAACTTTGGTAAGGTAGCAGGGTATAAAATTAACCCTCAATGTCAACTGCCTTCTTATATGCCAAGAAACGAGAGGAATGAGGCAAGAATCAGGATAACAACTCATTTTGCTATCAAAGAAAATAAAATACCTAGGAATTAATTTAGAATGTAAAGCACCTTTTTGATGGAACTATAAACCCTGGAGAAGGAAATTAACGCAGAACTGAGGAAATGCAAAAACCTATGCTCCTGGTTTGGAAGAAGTAATATTGTAAAAATGGCAATCTTCAATCAATATCCCAATGTCATTCTTTAAAGAAACAGAAGAGGAAATCCAAAATTTCACTTGGAATAATAAAAGACCCCTTATAGTCTGTCTTCTTGCATGATACATAATGGTTAATCTCACCTTCTCCACCAAAATCTCACCTTTCTCATTGAGACATAGGTGGCCCTGTTTACTAGCAGCAAAGGCTCAAACGCGCAGTTTCAGGTGTCACCACTGCCTCTGTTACTGGATAGATCCAACTCTGTCATTGATTCTGAGGTCTGCTCTGGGAGTCTTGGTCACAAGTTGTTCTGTGGCATCTGCTGCCAGCCTGTGCCTAATTGCTTCCTTTTCTCCAGCAGCCTACAACAGGGAATGAATTTCACGCGCTGATGCTCTCCTTCATATGCAGGGCAGGATGAGCCCAACCCTCCCTCATCTCCCTCTTCCAATTTTTGGGAAAAAATGTGCTGGCAGAAGTCCTCAGGTGTGGGGCATGGCTGATCCACACTTTTAATCCAGGCTGGTCAGGAGGCTGAGATCTGAGTATGGAAGTTCCAAGTCACCTAGAACAGGAAAGTCTGATAGATTCTTACTACCAAAAATAAAAACAGCTGGGAATGGAGTTTGTGCTCCAGTGGTAAAGGGCTAGTCTTGAGTACAAATGCTTAGTGCCCAGGCCCTGAGTTCAGGCTCCAGCACTGCCAACAACCTCACTTTAGTGAGATTTTAGCTTTATCCATGTAGGCACATCTCACTGGAATCTTTGCTGGTAGAGATAGTCTTCATAATTTTGTCTCAAGGTAAAGGTCCTCCTGGGGTAGTACACAAAAGATGTCATGGAGAGAGGAGCCCCACTTGCTCCAGGTTTGAAGATGGCATAGGTCAAGCCAGCATGGAGTTGGCACATCAGTCTTTTTCCTAGCACCACCTACCAGTGAATGTCAAATGACATTGATTGTTGTGGGAATGTGTGATTGAAGTGCCTCATTAAGGGCAGTGTTAGCACATCCAAACTTGGATACCAGGAATCCTGAAATCTCAAAGCTAAGATATCTGTTGGCTACAGAAATGCTGGTGTGTCTGTTATTCACTAAAAGTTCAGGTGCAAAGATTCTGAAGCTTGATGCCATGTGTTTATTCCATTTAGTAAAATTATTTTAATGCACTGTATAAGTTAAAACATTTGATAAGAGTCAGGGGTAGTGAAAACATTGTTCTTCAGGTGTCTGGCAAGGTAATGGGGGATGTTGGTGGCTGGGACTATGAAGCTGGAGCTGCTATCAAACCATGGATCATGTTCCTCTTTGTCTGGGAGAAATGACTCCAAAGATGAAATTTGAATGGTGAGGAAAAGATGATGATATACTCAGGAAATTTCTCCTAAACAAATGCTCATGTGGAAGTGGGATGGGGGCTGGGCATGTCTGAGGCAGACCTTAAGGGGGCTTCTCATGGCGTTGAGAACGTTCCTTGCGACTTCAGGCATGCAGCAGGGTGTTTTAGATGACCATTGTGAGATGGATGGAATAAGACTGGAGACAAGATGAATGCTGGGATCCTGCAATGCTCTTGCATGAGTGGCTGGTGGCTCACCTGAAAGAACTAATTATGTCTAAAAAAGAAATCAGGAATTTGTTTTGATTAGATAATACCTGTAATCCGAGGCATATTCAGGATCCTGATCTTAGTATTGTGGTTTAAAACCAACCCAGCAAAGGGAAAAATGCATGAGACTCATACTCCCAGTTTAGAGCAAGGACAAAGATTGAAGTAGAGCTGTGGCTCAAGAGCTAGAGTGCTACCTTGAGCAAAGAAAAGCTAAGAAAAAGCTCCAGGTTTTGAGTTCAAGGCCAGGAATGAAAGAAGGAAGGTAAAAAAGAGAAGGATGTGAGGAAGGGAAATATATAAATGAAAGAGAGAAGGAACTAGAAATTTAAAACTAGAGAATATTTAAAAGTCATCAGTCCTTCTAAGAAAAGTGTTGGAGTATGGGTTCTATATGTGGTGAACTGGAAGCCCAGCAGTGACTTGTTAACCAAAGAGTCACCATGATGAGCAAAGGATAGAAATCTGCATGAGCCTCTTAGCGGATGGAGTGACAGAAGAGAACCTCAGCTCCCATCCCATAATTAGAAGTATATAGAGATGGGGAAGTTGCCATCACCTTGATGTCATTGTGTCCATGGAGACTGGAAGCCATGGCTCTGTGAAAGCACAATGTTCTGGTTACTGAGCTGAGAGGCTGAGGAGAGCCAAGTCCTGGCCATGAAGAAATCAGAGTGGCAGCAGAGCAACTCTGCTGCAGTGTGTGCCTGCTTGGCTGTTCTTATTCTGTGGTGGATCAGGCCGGAGCGGGTGATAGTAACTGTTTTGTGGTCACAAGCCCTTCACCAAGAGCTTCCTCTGGGATCCTCATAAGCTAGAGGGTGGCTGGTGTTGGGATGTGTGTGGGGTGGAAGTGACAGAGGGATGGACGCATGGCAAGGTGGGTGAAGAGATGAGAGGAATGATGAGAGCCCAGTTCATTGGTTTCCAAGGTTAATGGGTGGGAGGTAGAGAGGCATGATGGAGGAATGATGGAGGCAGGGGAAGGTGGTGACAGATTGAGGCCATCTGTAGTGCCAGCCTGGCCATCATCTGAAGCCCATAGGCAGCTTCCTGATCCTTCACTTAGTCCTGCTCCTTGTGGAGGGAATGTCACGTGTACCCAGAGCTAGGGGTGGGGCAATGTAAGTAGCACCTGGAGAACCATTGGCCTCGACCTGGGTGGGGGTGGTTATGGCTCCCATGCTGGGTGGCCTGATAGCTATGGAACAGATCTCTCCTTAGCTACCACAGTCAGTGGCTGCTCTCCATCTAGGGTTAGGGCACCTGCTCAGCCATCAGGACACCCCATGCCAGGACAGAGGCCTACAATTCAGATGGCAGCACAGGGGTGAAGATGATCTCACCGTAGCCCTAGTTACATGGCTGCCCCAGCATGCAGGACAGGATGAGCTGGGGGAAGATGTTCTCTGTGTTTTTCCACAGCCTATCCCGGCCTCTTCTTGTGTCTGATTAGACCAAGAGAGTACCAGGTTCCCTCTCATAGTCCTGGTTCTTTTTCTTTTACAGTCATGAGGCTTGAACTCAGGTCCTGGGTACTGTCCCTGTGCTCTTTTGCTCAAGGTTGATGCTCTACCATTTGAACCATAGTGCCATTTCCAGCTTTTCCTTTTCATGTGGATCTCTGATATGTCCAGTGCTGTGCCTGCAGGGAGGAACTCACCCCACAGACAGAGCCACCTCTGCCATGACTGTGACTGCCCACAACCCTCACACCCACTCCTTGCACACCCCTCGACTCCAGTTTTAGCTCCTCTTGGACTGGGTGTCCAGCCTACCCCTTCCTACACTCACAAAGGGTCTACAATTGTCTTCCCAGGGTCCTTTCTTTTGCCAGCCAGAGTACAGACTGTGCACATCTTGACGATCACAGAGCTCAAAGCCAAAGGCTGAGATGCAGAAGGGGGTGACCCAGTAGCTGCACAGGGCCCATGGATCATCCTGTGCATCCCCCAGCCTGTGACTTCCCCCACCCCCTTTGCAGCGAAGCTCCATGCCCACATCCTGATCCCCGGTCCCCTCCAATTCCATTCTCCCTTGGATTTTGCAGACTGTCTACCATCAGTATCTAAAATTCTATTCATCACTTTATGTCCTTATCACTGATTTGCTACTTTGGCAGGATCTCCCCGTGCCTGGAGAGTGGGCATGTCATGTACTCTCTGTGGAGAAGTTGCCCCAGGAGAAGAAATATGCACTTCATGTGAGTGTTGGACAGGGCAGGAGGGCTCCCTAGGATCAGAAGCCACAGGAGGGGTGAGGATGGGGGAATGCTAGGGGCCCCAGGGGACAGTGGGAGTTAGGGCACAGTTGGTTCCTTCTGCAGGGTTGACACCGCTTCACAAACCCAACAGAATGAGGTTCACATTACAGATGTCAGAGACAGTTCAGATTGCCAATGGGCGCAGGGGTCACTGTCACCCCCAGATGCTGGCTGCATGCTGGGATGCACGCAGAGATGTTTTCAAGATCAGATAATGAGGATGTTGCAGGGTGTAACCATTCTTTTCAGATGGCTCTCTAGCTCTCTTGAGCTTCATCTCTATCTTTGGCTTTTTCTTGGCAGTTAACTGGAAATGAGAGTTTCATGGACTTTCCTTTCTGGACTGGCTTCAAACAGAAGCTATGCACAGTTTTCAAACCATACCCTACAGTAGAAGGGAAGCTTGATCTGGTGCTTAACTGGGTTGCACTTTTGCTCCGTTTGCTATGCCTCACGGGAGGGGGCTCATCATTTGTAGACTAAGATCTCATGACCTTCAAAGCCAAATGCTACCTGAAAGTTCAGGGTCCCAGCCTATGTGTTGGGCCGGGGTGAATACATTCTCTGTTATGCTGGTTCATCAACCCATGTTTTAAGCTGGAAGTAGGCAGTGCCACATTTGATAAGAACATCTGCCAGAGATTGTCACCTCATGAAAGCAGATTCTAAATTTGTATTCCATTTCCTGTGGTGGAGAAATCCCCTCCAAGTTAGACAGGCTCACATCCACCTGCAGGTCACACTCCTAATGCACCCTTGAGTGTCCTCATGGTATTGGGATCTAAGTTTGTAGGGAATGCTGCTTTAGTCCATGAATTAGCTGGACAAGTGATGACAAACGTGTTGTGGATTAATATGAGAACAATTTAAGAAGCCCTGGAGGAGCATCAACCTGACCCTCTGTGGTGCTATAAATCTGATAGGATGTTCCAGACTGAGAAACAATCACATGGCTTTGTGTTTGGCATCCAGACAAGTGAGTGCATGTCTTAGCTGTCAGCCAATACAGAGGAGGACATGAATAAGTGGGTGGAAAGCATCTGTCATACCCCTGTCTGGGGGCAGGTGGAGAGAACATAGGAAGGTAGATACCATGGCTGTGGTGGGGCCAAAAAAAGGGTAAAAGAGGCAAAGGAACGAGGTACTGGTAGCTCAAGACTGTCATCCTAGCTACTCAGGAGTTTGAGATCTGAGGATCACAATTCAAAGCCAGCCCAGGACAGAAACTCCATGAGACTCTTATCTGCAATAAACTACTGAATGCAAGAAGCTCAAGCTCAGTGACAGCATCCAAGCCTAGCGTTCAAAACCCAGGACTGGCAGAAAAAAGTATCAAAGGACAAGAAGCTGGCCAAAAGTTAGAGGGACTCTATCTTGACAAACAATACAATGGTAAGTTGCACTCAGAAGACTTGCACAAAATCTGGAAATGCCTGAGACCTATCTATGTATGTTTCCTGTTTGTCTAAATACATATGTTTATGCATTTATATATTAGTATAGAGAGACAGATCAATACATATGACTATACATAGCCAGACACTTATGGGTGGGTGGTATACTGTGTGAGAGTTTGTGTTTGTGTTTTGTGGATGGCTATGTCTGTTTAAGAAAGATAGAAAATATGTAAATATCTTTAAAAAACTTGATAAAATATAGAGAGACATAAGCTCTTGAGGGAATCTGAAATGACAAGATTATTCACAGGCACGTTTATCCTTATGGATTCCTCAGCAAGTTTTAATTTTTTTCATTATTTTCTTTCTTTTTTTGAACCAGTGCTAAGGATTTCTCTCAGGGACCAGGTGCTGCCAATTACTAATTTTCTCATGGCTGGTACAAGAGGAACTGAGCCACAGTTCCACTTTTGCCTTATTTATTCGTGCTTAACTGAATATAAAGATTTCTATCAGTGACTTTCTTTCAGGGGCTGGATTCTAACGAGGATCCCCAGACCTCAGCCTTCTCTATAGCTACAATTAACAATATGAGAACCCAGCACTGGGTTCCAATGCACATGGCAAGAAATTGAGTGAATCTCTCAACTCCAATTAGCTATAATAAGCTACAAGTGAAAGACCAATACCTTTGAGGAAAAGATGCTGAGGGTTATCACACAGGCCCTATGAGTAAGCCCTAAACCCTGTACACATGTGTGCATGCACACATTGGCAGATACACACACACATGCACACACACAATATCTCAGGCAATATTGTATTTTGAATTAATATCCAAAGATTGGACAACAGGATAGCAAGTAATAAAATCTGTTTTTCTTGTCTACATTGAGGGAAAGGGATAAGTCACAAGATGCAGAAGCGAAGAATTCACAGGCAAATGCTGTGAGTGAATAACTTGTAAAAAGCACATTTCTTTTCTTTTCTTTTCTTTTGTTTTTTTCTGCCATTCCTGGGGCTTGAACTCAGGGCCTGAGCACTGCTCTTGGCTTTTCCCAAGTCTAGCCCTCTGCCACTTGAGCCACATTGCCATATGGATTTTTATATCTGTGTGATATTAAGGACTCAAACCTAGATCTTCATGGATGCTAGGCAAGCACTCTGCCACTGGGCCAAACTCTAAACCCCGATTAAGTATTTATAAATAGTCATCATCATCATATCAAAATATCCTTTCTCCTACAAAGAATGAACACTTATCTATGTCTGTAAGACTTTTTTTATGTCACCAATGCTTCTGTGATTTTCCCACTTGCATTTTTACAGATGAAAGCACAGATATTCATCAGGAAGAAAAATAGATTAGGATACAGAAACCTACCAACGTCCTAGTAGATTGAAGTGAAAAATATGTGCAAGATGGCCTGGGTGTTTCATCTATTTGTAGAGTGCTTGGCTACCACACAAAAAGACTCCGGTTTGATTCTGCAGTACCATATACATAGAAAACTCTGGAAGTGGTGCTGTGGCTTGGTGGGACAGCTATAGCCTAAAGAAAGCCTAAGAACAATGGTCAGGCTCTGAGGTCAAGTCCCAGGACTAGCAAAAAAAATGTGCAAGAGGCAAAATCCAAGCTGAGAAGGCACTGTGAAGCAAAATGTCTTGTGAAGGGTAAGGGGAATAGTGACAGTTAAGTTTGGATCTTACCTAAGAAAGGCTCCTTGAGCCTGAGACCAGGCTAGCACTTACGCCTAGTTAATGACTTGGGATTTGAACAAAAAGGTGTGCTGTTTACTACATCCATATGTGAGGTGGGAAGGGAGATTAAGCCTCCAGTATGTCTTTGGGGAGGTCTTCTGTGAGCAAGGAGCTTTGGTCATTGGGCCTTGAAAGGTGACCCTACCTCCCTCACAATAGAACAGAATATGGAACCCTGGTAACCAAGCCACTGTATGTGACAACCAGCTCAAGTCAGCTCCCTTGGCCTGTGGCTCAGGAGGAAGAAAGATGTTGCTGTGCTGTTGCCAAAGGTCAGGAGGCTCGGATCTCAGGCATGAGAGGTATGGATGTCTCACTTGAAGAAGTAGATGCTGGATCAGGGCCAAGACAAAATTCCAGTATATCAGGCATTTCTCTAGGAAGAAAGCCAGGAAACTCCAGGGAAACTCAGATGAGGTATATTGAGAGGAAACCTATTTGAACCCATCATCCTGCCCACAAACTACTACCTTCTTGTGTGCTTTCAAGTGACTATACTGAGATTAGAGTGTGTCATTTCCAATCTACTCTATACCAATTCCTCTGTGTGAAGTGTGGTCCCATTCCTACGTTTGAAATATCCACTCTTTTGCCAATACAGTGTGATGGTAAGTCAGCTCAGTCTCTGAATGAGCCTTGCAACCTATGGATCCTGGAGGAAGGCCTGTTGGAGATGCTGCTGACAAAGCTGATCGCTGCTGACGAGAAAGGTGATCTCTTTTATGTGGGAAACTTCCTGCACAATTTCAAATAGTGGAGGACAATGTAGTAGTTGCTGGAAATTCTCTTGAAAAAGTGAGTGTTCCCCCTCCAAACCCAGGTTTGCTCACCCCTCCTGGCCAAGTCTTGGAATACTTGGCTCCTCTCTGAGCCTGTTTGTTTCACTGCGGTGTTCACAGGGGAGCTAAGCATGATACAATTGCACAAACTACTTTATTATGACTGGGACACCATGCCATTTCATTTCCCTCACAAGCTAGTGGAGTCTCAACAGTGTGCTTACTGAGAAGTTGGATTTCAGGCATGAGGAAGTGGCTCCCAACTGCAGCCCTCACCTAGGTGACATCCTAGGAAATCCCATTTCCCAGTAAGAAATGAGGTGTCAGTACTAATGGCGGAGGCCTGTGAAATACTGGAGTCAGAGGAAAAGCTGGGGGCTGAATCACTTTTGAGCCATCAGGGAGGGATTGTGATAGCTTTGCCTGTTAGAACCTGAAAGCATTTACATTTTGGTGTGTGGTCCAGTGCTGCCACTTGAACCTGAACCCAGGTCTAAATGCCATCCCTTTGGTGTTCAAAAATTAGCACTGTACCATTTGAGTCATAGGTCAATTTCTGGCTTTTTGCTGCCTAATTGAAGACAAGTGCCTTTAGACTTTTACTGACTAGACTGGCTTTCCACTGTGATCTTCAGAGCTCAGCCTGCTGGGTGGCTAAGATTAGAGAAATGAGCATTTAGTTCTTTATTTAGAGCATTCACTTATTGATTTATTTAGAGCATTTACTTAGTTAATTTAAGGTGCGTTTACTTTGGACAGATGCATAGAGGCCTCTCTCAGAAGCTTCTGCAAGTGGGGTGTAAAAGTCATCCTGTTCTCGAGTGTCTCTTACCCCCCTCCCAGCGCATAAGTGCACATCTCTGCAGGACAGCCACAGCATTATAATCCTGCAAGAAAGGGGCTTTGGTAAAAGGCTCAGGATGGAGAGAGAAGGCTCTCACATTCCTTTGTACCGAATGTGCCCACAGCATCATGTGTTCCATCTATGCGATGTGAATGGACTTCTACCCGAGTGATTTCTACGAGTTCAAGAACTGCCACAACCTGACACAACTCAAGCTCTATATGAGGCTCCACATGTCGGCTTTGGACCTTGTCTTCTAAACACAAACTTTTTGACCAGCTGGAGGAATATACGACCAGTAAGACCAAGAAAAAGTAGAAGTCCTGGTGTGGGTGCCTCAGAGCCTGTGAGTAGGAAGCCCATGTGGTCTAGATATTGGTTGGCCCTTACTTCTACAGAGCTTGGCAAAATGCCCTTTATGGGTGGTGCCAGCCAGGTAATGTCTCTCCTCTGAAAGGACTCGGGAATAAGCACTCATTAGAAAGACCCTACACCTCCTCAGTGTTCAGTCCAAACTCCAGTTCTACAGGTTCCTCCATTAGATCCCCATGGAAGTTGAGTGACACTTCAACTTGCAGAGTCCACTCTGTCCACTCTGTACCTATTTCCATTCTTAGGTTTGGGTCATCGTGTAAGAGCTTATCCTGAACTCCGGATGAAAAACCCACCAATGGAGCTGGTGACTGATGGAGACTGAGAATCATCACTGCACTCCAGAAAGCATGGGCCTTCTGTAGAAATTACCAAACAGGTTTAGAGTCCTATGGATATACCTTTTGCTCTGAACCCCATGTGTGACACAGTTGATACTGTGGAGGAAGAAAAAGAGTAGCCAGATTTCCTTCCATTTCCTTTCACACTCCACCCAGAGTCAGTCCATCTGAGTCAGAGTAACACTCCACTTATTGTGCAAACTGAAGGGGCACACGCTGGGCTCATGGAAAATGTCCCCATGGGAAGCAGCAAGTGTACTCTCAATACTGGATTCATTGGAGGAAAATGAATCCATCCTCACAGAATATCCAGACCCATCCATCTCTGTTGGGGACTGACTGTGGGGTCAGTGACCTTGGACCCGCACAATTGAGTACACAAGGAAGTAAGCTCTTATCATGATTTTGGGCTGTGTCAATAGCTTCTCATTTAACCTGTTTGGGACTTGATAGCTTCTCATTCAACCTATTTCAGACTTGATACTGTTTGTAGCCCCTGGCAGTTCCCTAGTTTAAAGATGTGTATTTAAGATTGAGAACTGGAAATAAACTGGGCTATGGTCTTGGGCGACAGGCTTCTTAAGCTGTGGCTCCTGATTTGGGCTGTAGCCCTCCTGAACCCCATCTGTTTGTCTCTCTTCTTATTTTTTCTAGTCCTTACCCCCTATTTCAGGAACCCCAATCTGCGAACCCTGGTTTGCTGCCGGTTGGCCCCGGCATCTGGCGCCCGAACAGGGACTTTGCTTTGCCCGGGATTGGCTCAGAACTGCAGTTTTCAGATCAGTGAGTCCTACAAAAGGCCACGTTACTCCAATTAAAGCAACAAGGTGGTCAACACAGAAATAGTCTCTAAGCATGAGCTTAGCTAGAACCTGGTAAAAGCCAAAGTTACATCTGAATAAGGATTGCTGTACTTCTCCATGGGCTAGCTGGAAGTTATTTTGGTAGTCCTGATTTTCCCTTTTTCTCTTTCTTAAAACATTTAAGACAACTTCACTTTCAAATATTATTCAGAAACCCAATTCTAATGTTCTTTAAAACCTTTACACTTTTTAAACTTAAACACTTAACATTTTAGTCTTCATTTGCATTTGAAAAACCTTTAAGGGCTCAAGGCACTCCCTTTTCTCCAGGTCTCCTTGGGCTCAAGGAACGCCCTTTGCCTTCAGGCCTCCTTTTAGAAGAGGCTTTTTTTTTTTCAGTTAAGATTGCTGCCTAGAACTCCCACAGTTTAAACCCAAATATGTTTTTCCTTAATGCAAGAACTACAAACATCATCAGTGCACCAAAAATCTAAGTGTGAACTTAGTTTCCTCCTTTTTCTAAGATACATCCAATTGCAATCCAGTAACATGAAACCAAATCATACAGAGATAAACCTTTAAACATTCCTTTAAAATACTAATCACATTATCCACATTTTACCATTAGATTTCTAGTGTCAGTTTGCAAGAAAAGACAGACAGACAAAGTTTCTGACGTTAATGAACAATTTTACATTTAAATCTCTAATACATGTCTCCAAACTTTAACTTAAGGTAATAAATCCCAAATTCCCTAATACCTCTGTGCTAAACAGGATACAATGTTTACAATGTAAACAGCTATATGCCCTGCAATAAAATGCAGATTTGAGGATCTAGAAAAATATTTACCAGTTTTTCTTTAAGACAATGCAATAATACTTTGAGACATAGTAAACATTCAAACCTAATATTTTTGTTGAAGTTTTAAGCTTAGATTTACCCAATTGTCTTTGTGTTTAAGTATAAATTTATCCATTGTTTTATACAGCATGCTGACAATTTAACCTTGAACATGTTCACTCACTCATTCACACACATTCATACTCAAAGATCATAAAGCGCGCAAAATTAATATCGGCCGTTCAATTTCCGGAAGTTTGTGTCAAGAGAGTTTTGCCAATTTTACTCTTACAGATGAGAACCAGGTTCAAAACAAAACTTTTTGAAAGGCAACTTAGCTGGAATTTATTTTTCCAGGGCTTGTTACAACTGCAGACATGGGGGAGCGGCCATGCTAGGCCCAGAAATGTTCAAAAAAATAACAAGGATGTGTGCTTGAGTATGCACAGAAAACCCATAAGGATCCATACTTAGAAATGGTACCAATTTTAAAGACAAAACTGGACAAGGAAAAACATGTAACACGAACAAGACAGAGAAACGGAGACTTTTAAATAATCAGACATTGACATATAACAAGAAAATTGGACTCAATCAGATACACTTAACACAAAAAACATGAGCTCAAATGAATGTTTTCACCAAACAGTTATTTTTAGATTTAGACATGTCTTGCTGGTGGGACTCTCAGGTATGCCTTGTTATCGACAAGAAACTCAGAAGGGGAGGGGGGGGTCAAGGCGTCCCTTGACCACCCAGGCCTCTGTTTTAGGCCCACAGTGCACCTTTTCAAACAAACAAAAAAAATAAAAAATAAAATAAAATAAAACGCAGACATACAGGGGGGTCAGCCGACTTCTACTTACCTCTGGAGGCCTTTGCTTTTCACCTGGGCATCTTTTACAAAAAAGGTTATTAAGAAGAGGGCTGGTAAAGACAAAATAATGTCACATATTAAATTGTGTAGAGTCAATAAATATGTTAAAAGGTCTCTACATAGTAGTAAAAGGAGGAGAAACACAGCTCATATGAATGTGTGGAACAAGTGGATCAGTAGCAGTCCCGATTGACATGCACAAATAACTCAGGTCCTTCCCACGTCGCAGGATGCACCACTGGAGGGTTGGGGGTGTAGGCCCAGTGAGTCGCTGCTTGGATGGCCACTGTCACTCTCCACGATCCGAACGCAGCGTTCAGGCAGCCAGCGGGCGTCATTTTCTCCTTGTGAAAAAACACATACATGCCCTCGACCCCAGGTTAGAACAGGATCGGGTCCATGCCAAGCACCAGTTAGGGGATCCTTCCACTTTACTAAGGCAAAAGGACGCTGCGCTCTTTTTTCCCAGAATCGCTGAGCAGCAGATAAATTATTTGAATCCAAATTCAAAAAATTTAAAACAAATAAAGCATGATTAAGTATATTCACAGGGGTAGCGGGATATGACTCTCCTTTCTGTATTTTAGCAATTTGATGTTTTAATAATCCATTAGCTCTCTCCACAATGCCTTGACCTTGAGGATTGTAAGGAATGCCTGTGATATGAGTGATATTATAGGAATGGCAGAAGGATTGAAATGCTCGGCTTGCATAGCCAGGGCCATTATCTGTTTTTATTTGCGAGGGAATCCCCATCTCAGCAAAGCATCGAATGCAGTGAGAGATACAATGTTTAGTGGCTTCCCCAGCAAGGGGGGTGGCCAAGATAAAATTAGAATAAGTATCTACAGTAACATGGACATATTTTAATCGGCCAAATGATGGAACATGTGTGACATCCATCTGCCAAATGTGATTAGAAAGCAGTCCTCGTGGATTTATACCTAAATGGGGGGCTGGTGAAAAAGGGACACAGTTTAGAATAGTCACAATAGGTCACTTGTTGCTGGGAAATTGCCTTTTCTACAATTTGGATGGCCCTCCTGGCGTCAGGATTTAATTCGCGCAAGGATGTAGGGTTGGTATCTCCTTTTAAGAGATCAAAAAGGGGTTTTAACTCTCCTGTGAAGAGCTTTAGATAAGGCCGAAGCCAATTTATATCTCCTAAGAATTGCTGAAAATCATGAAGAGTTCTTAAGTGTGAAGTTTTTAATTGTATTTTTTGGCTTTTAAAATAGTGTGGGCCTAATATATGGCCTAGATATGTAAAAGGGGGATGTTCCTGAACCTTTTCAGCTGCTATTATAAGGCCAAAGAGGCTCAGATCTTGCTTTAGTTGTCCAAAGGCTTGTCGTACGACGATAGGGTCAGAACAAGCCAACAAGATGTCATCCATATAATGAACAATATAAACAGAAGAAAATTTTTCACGAGTGGAAGAAATGGCTCTAGCTACAAAACTTTGACATAAAGTTGGGCTATTTGCCATGCCCTGTGGGAGCACAAGCCAGTGATATCGCTTCATGGGTTCTTTAAAATTAACAGAGGGGACGCTGAAAGCAAAGTGCTTACAGTCTTGAGGCGCCAGGGGTATAGTATAGAAACAATCCTTCAAATCTATAATAATCTTATAAGTATCCTTTGGGATTGCCATGGGTGAAGGCAAGCCAGGCTGTAGGGCCCCCATCAGTTCCATTGTGGCATTTATTTTTCTCAAATCCTGTAACAGCCTCCATTTACCTGACTTCTTCTTTATAACAAAAATTGGAGAATGCCATGGAGAGTTAGAAGGGGCCACATGCCCCAAGTCCAGCTGTTCCTGTACCAGCTGCTGTACTGCAATGATCTTTTCTAGTGAAAGAGGCCACTGTTCAACCCATACCGGTTGTTCAGAGAGCCAATTTATGGGATCAGCATGAGGGGGAGGGCAAACGACAGCTCCCGTCAAGGGATACCCTAATCCTTGTCTCGTAGGGTGAGACTGGGGTTGGAGTGGCTCTAGCTCCCCCTGTGCTGCTCTGCCTTGATCAAGTAACTGCTTAGTGACCGCAGCACTAGGACTAAACATATACACTCCCATTTTTTCCATGATATCACGACCCCATAAATTAATTGGCAGATGATCCAGGACAAATGGCTGAAAATGACCAGAGTGCCCTTCCTCATCTCTCCAAACAAGGATCGCACTGCTCTGCTGTGGGTCAGTTGCTTGCCCAACCCCCTGTAGGGAAGTCATAGAGGTTGTCAGGGGCCATTGGGCTGGCCAATGTTTTTTAGATATCACAGACACATCTGCTCCAGTGTCTAATATTCCTTTAAAGGGCTTTTCTTGTATAAATATAGTCATCTCAGGCCTCTCTTGTTTTATGCTTTGTACCCAATAGATATCAGAAGATCTAAATCCTCTCTGTCCACATGGGGAATTAGCAGTCTCCCCGGGAGGTAAAGGCACAAGTATTAATTGTGCTAATTTTTGACCGGCTGGGATCGATACCACGTGTTTCGGGGCAGAGGCCATAACTTTGATTTCTCCAGTAAAATCCTGGTCAATTTTGCCAGGTGTAATCTGTATCCCTTTAAGGGCTGAGCTACTTCGCCCTAACAGCAATCCAGCCACTCCTGGGGGAAGGGGACCGAAGACCCCTGTGGGGAGAGCTTGTGTCCCCATCTCTGGGGTCAATACTGAGCAGGTGGAGGAACAGAGGTCCAATCCTGCACTGCCTGGGGTGGCACGGAGGAGGCTGGAGACTGATCTTGGGGGGTTGTTAGAAGATGCACTTGTGGCCGAGAAGAGGGAGGGACTGCCCCATGGTTTTGCGGGGCCAGGGGCTGGTCCCCTCTCCAGTTTCCCGAAAGAGGGCGGCCATTGCGATCTGTTCTTGACCTGCAATCTATAGCCCAGTGCTTCCCTTTACCACAGCGTGGACATGTGCCAGGTGATTTTTCTCTCTTTTGCCTGGCCTGGCGTGGGCATTGCGTCATCCAATGTCCTATTTGTCCACAAGAAAAGCAACGCCCTGGGGGTCTAGCATCCCGAGAATGCCGCTGACCTCTATATTTTAGAGACTTAGTAACAGTCTTTCCTTGAGGAGCGGCGGCTAAAGTAAGGCCTTGTACATGGGAGGGTCCAATATCAGCACACAGTGAAATAAAGTCCGTGATTCCTCCCTTATTCCTATGGGGTCTGATAGCCGCCTGACAGGCGGCGTTGGCATTTTCATAGGCTATGTGTCTAACTATACTCTCCCTTGCATTCTCATCTTGTACTAGGCAGTCTGCAGTCTCCATTAATCGAGACAAAAATTCTAGATAAAGTTCATTCGGTCCCTGTTTAACTTCTACTAGATTTTTTGTACGATTGGAATTGCGTAACTTTTTCCAAGCCTCTCTCGCCGCAGCATTTATTTGTAAATAGGCCTCCTTTGCATAACCCAATTGATCTTCGGTGTTTTTATAGGTTCCCTCTCCTAACAACTGATCAACAGTGTAAGGCAGGTTCTTAGACCTATTTGTTTCAATTTTAGCCTGACCCTGTGCAGTGAACTCTGTCTCCCATAATAAGTACTCTCCTGCACTAAGGCATGCTCTGGCAAGCCGCTTCCAGTCATTTGGGCATGCAATACCAGCACATGCGGCCTCCAATATTACTTGAGTAAAAGGGGCAGTTGGCCCATATTGGGAGCAGGCATTTTTTAAATCCTGTAATAGTTTAACAGGAACAGGCTGATGGTATACTTGTTCATCATGATCAACTAAACTAGGGAAGCATCGAGGCCCTGAAATACCTTCCCTCTCTCTAGCAGCCTGAGTCAGGTTTAATTGCGATGCACTGTGCCTGGTTGTAGTGCCTGTTAAAAGGGACTTGTTGCTAGGGCCTTTAGGCTTGCCTAAAGGTTGAGAAAGGGATTGAGGCCGTAAGGCTGCAGCCGGAGGCGGTGGGTGTGAGGGGTAAGGTTTAGAATCAGACACCATAGTGGCCTGAGGGTCATATTTCTTTCCTACTTCTGGGGGGGCTCTCTGCTCTGTCCCCATTTTCGATAGAAGATGTAGCATTTCTTCTAACTTCTTCTCTATCGTAGCCACCCGGCCCTCCAATGACTCATCATAACTTTCCTCCTTGGTATTCAGACCTGAATTCTGATACTCAATATCTACTGGTTGTTGTTCCCTTTGCAAGATCTCACTTAGACTCTCTTGGGCTGTGGCATATGGCTCAGCCTCAGGTTCTTCAGAAGGGTCCTTTAACTCATAAAGTTCCCTTAATTCAAGATTAAGTTCAGCATTTTCATGTAGAGGATCTATGTATTCACTTACTAAACTCCATACAGTAGCAGCCTCTATTGGGGTCTTCTCGGGGCCATATACATCATAATAATCTAGAATTCTTTTTCCTATCCGCTGCCAGGCTTTTTGGAATTCCTCCTCTATAGACCTCGGGCATGCCTCCTCGACAAACTGTAGGAAGCTCTGAAGCACCCCTTTTTCCACCCGCGTTCCGTGGGCTTCAAATAGGCCTGTTAAGATCGGTAGAAATAACCCATGGCTATTAGCTTGACCCATAATTTTTACTCCTGACTATACACTCTCTTAAGATCTTCTCTTAATAGTCCTACGATGTGTTACTCACCACAGGGAGGGGTCCTTCACCTTCGTCCCAGATTTTCAGGGTCCCTGAAAGTCCCTGTGAGACTGTGGTGTCTAATCTGGCAGCAGAGTGCTAATTGAGGCAGAGTTGCTTTGGAGCTCAAAGTGGCAGAGTGCTAGCCTTGAGCTGGAGAGCTGAGGGACAGTACCCAGACCCCGAGTTCAAGTCCAGCAACCAAGCAAGTGAAATGCCCATGGGATGTTTACCCTGTGTGGAGAGACACTACTGGGACAACGAAGCATCCAGATGCAGAAAGCCTCTGCGTGGATGGCAGAGATGGTGTCAGATCCTAGAGTCACTCGTGCTTGGCCATTCAATATTAATCAGAGCCGGGAGGTCATAGAATAGTTTGTAAGCATGCCTTACTAATGCCCATGCCTCTCATAACTGGGCAGGAACTTGTCAATCATCTGTGATAGTGGTAGTTTAAAGTTCTAACTGAGTAAAGTTTGATTTGACTCCAGCCACAAATTCAGGAAAGTTTGTGGATCTGACAACTAAAGCATTGTTTAAGGTTGCAGAAATTTAGTTCCCCAGACAATCAAGAAAAAGCCTTTGCAAATGGGTGCTATGTAAGCTACACTATTATAGCCAAAGATGGTTTGTGCAGTTGTTAAATGTCAAATATGATCTCTAGTTTGGAGTAAATTATTGTTCCTAATATCTAATCCTTGCAACCCCTTGTTAAAACAGGCTAGGCTTCTTAAGGTCCCTCGTCAAGCACAGAGACAACACCCCTGAGTCAGCTTGAAGAAGTCACAGAAGTTGAATCTCCGCCCATCAATCCCCATCAGACCAAGGGACCAAAGTCATTTTTAGAAAATGTGACAGGATAAATTAGGGGTATAGAAAAGAGTAAAAAAAATTGCACTTGTGTTTCTTTTAAAATAAAGACGGGGGAGATGTTGGGGACTGACTGTGGGGTCAGTGACCTTGGACCCGCACAATTGAGTACACAAGGAAGTAAGCTCTTATCATGATTTTGGGCTGTGTCAATAGCTTCTCATTTAACCTGTTTGGGACTTGATAGCTTCTCATTCAACCTATTTCAGACTTGATACTGTTTGTACGAATGTAGCCCCTGGCAGTTCCCTAGTTTAAAGATGTGTATTTAAGATTGAGAACTGGAAATAAACTGGGCTACGGTCTTGGGCGACAGGCTTCTTAAGCTGTGGCTCCTGATTTGGGCTGTAGCCCTCCTGAACCCCATCTGTTTGTCTCTCTTCTTATTTTTTCTAGTCCTTGCCCCCTATTTCAGGAACCCCAATCTGCGAACCCTGGTTTGCTGCCGGTTTGCCCCGGCACATCTCACTAAAAGAGACTCAATCTCCATTCGACAAACCAGAATCCATCCCCCTCTTAACTCAGGAAGGACATTCTGTTTCTCATGAGGAAGGAGACCCTTCTGAGGACTCTGAAGTAGAATTACTGTCTGAAGTCAACTTGGAGGCCAGTCTGGATTTAGAGCTTCCCTGTCCCCTTCCTAAAAAGACGTCTCTTTATCTTGCTCTCATGATTCTTGTCAAGTATTCATTGTATTTACTTTGCTAACTATTAAACTCTCATTGTTAATATTATGGTGTGCAGTTCTTCAGTGCTTATTATACTGTGTTTTGTTTTCCACTTATAATGTGAGACCTCAGACACATAGGTCCTGGGTGGGCCAAAAACCAGACAGGTCTGGTCCCATAGAAGACAACCTTACTGGATATACAGGGAACTATGAAATGCATGGAATCACCAGGAATCCAGGCCAGGCCTCCATGGAAAGACAAGTCAGCTACCAAAGCTTAAGGACAGAGCAGATGCCTGGAAATGTGTTTTGTCAATTGGGAGAAGTGCCAGAGTAACTGTAATATTATGTGGGACTCTGTTCTGTGAGTTCAAGTCTGTTTATATATCCATTGTGCTTTGTACAAATATTTAAGAAAACTAAAACTCCACAATAGCATCAAAAATCTACTTTGGCTTTTAATGTTGCCTAGTTGTAGAGTGCTCGCCTAGTATACAAGAAGACCTTGATTCAATTCCTCGACACTGCATACACAGAAAAAGCAGATGGGGCACTGTTGCTCAGGTGTAAGAGTGCCACCCTTGAACAAATGTGGCCAAGGACAGTTCCTGGTCCCTCAGTTCAAGCCGCAGGACTAGCCAAACAAGAAATCATACCATTTTCCACACATTTGGAAATAAATCTGTTTTATCTAACCCTACTTCTTTTTTGCCAGTCCAGGCTGTGTGCCACCAAGCCAAACTACTGGCCCCCAACCTTACTATTTTTAATCATTTAATTTTTTTACATAATCATATTTCATGCTGTCTGTATTAATACCATAAACAGTATGCTTAGTGTAATAATGTTAAAGGTAAAACATAAGAAATTAATAACTAAAATTCCTTTTATATTAGTTTTATAGCATTACTACAATTTTATGAGAAAAATTACTTAGAATATTTATTTTAGAGTTCAAGTAATCCATTTTGATAAATATATCAACCTACATCATTTATTTGAACACATTTTTAACTATTTTTTTCAGGAATGAAAATACATATATATTTGTTGTAAATGAAATTTATGACTTGGGGGGAAGGGAAAGAGAAAACGGGGGAGGGGGTAACAGTGTTTACAAGAAATGTACTCATTACATATGTAACAGCAATCTCTTTGTATATCACCTTGAACAACAAATTTTTTGAAAAGTACAATAAGTTTAAATGTCTACTTTGGGCAGAATTTTTTTTTGCCAGTACTGGGCTTAGACTCAGGACCTGAGCACGATCCTCGTTTTTGTTTTTGTTTATTCTTAAGGCGCAAGTTCTATCACATGTGCCACAGCACCACTTTTATCTTTTTTTATCAATGTTGTGCTGAGGAATTGAACTTGGGTCTTCATTCATGCTCGGCAAGAACGCTTCCACTAGGCTTAACTTATGGCCCCAGTGGGAAGGAAGTTTTCCATAAAATATGTAGGAAATATGTACACTAAGGAAAAGCCATCAAAAATAGAAGAAAAATTATATACTTAGATAACAACATGCCAGTATTATGGCTGATCTCTGTAATTCTAGCTTCAAGAGTGGCCTATTTGGCCGGGAGTTGGCTGGCTGAAGTAAAGTGCTATCCTTGAGCAAGCCCTAGGATAGTGCTCTGGCCATGAGTTGAAGCCATAGGACATGCAAAAAATAATAATTTAATGCCCGTGACTGGTGGCTCACCCTGGTAATCCTAGCTACCCTGGAGGATCGAGGTTCAAAGACGGCCCAGGCATAAAAATCTGTGAGAATCTTATTTCCAAATAATCCAGAAAATTCAAAATGACAATGTGCCTCAAGTGGTAGAGCTCTTGCCTTGAGCTGAAGAGCTTAAGGTAAACATCCAGGCCCAGAGTTCAAGCCCCATGAGTGAAAAAAAGAAAAAGAAAAAGAAAGCCCTTATCTAAGGCTGGAGTGCACACTAGTGGTAGTTTGCTTGCCTAGTATGCACAACGCCCTGTGTTCAATTACTCTGTACCACTTACACCAAAAAAAAGCTGGAAATGACCTCGGAAGGTTGGGTTCTGAGGATCAGAGTTCAAAGCCAGGCCAGACACTAAAGTCCATGAAACTGTTACTTCCACTTAAGCACCAGAAAACCAGAAGTGACACTGTGGCTCAAGGTGTTTAAGGTTGTAGCCTTGAGCTGAAGAGCCCAGGGACACTGCCCAGGTGCACAATTAAAGTCTTACAACCAAAAGAGAGAGAGAGAGAGAGAGAGAGAGAGAGAGAGAGAGAGAGAGAGAGAGAGAGAGAGAGACAGAGACAGAGAGAGAGACAGAGAGACAGAGAGAGAGACAGGCAGACAGAGACACAGAGACACAGACATCAAACAGTCAGGCACTGCTGGCTGAAGCGTGTAATTCTACCTACTATGGAGGCTGAGATTGGAGGATCTTGGTTCAAAGCCCAAAGCCAGCCTGGACACATATGTTTGTGAGACTTACATCACCAATTAACTACCAGAAACCAAAAATGGAGCTGTAGAATAAGAGTGCTAGACTTGAGCTGAAGAGCTCAGGGACAGTCCAGGCCCAAAGTCCAAGCAACATGACGAATCAATAATAAAAAAAAGAAGATAGCTAATAGTAATGATGAATAATTTTGGGCTGGGAGTTTGGCCTAGTGGTAGAGTGCTTGCCTAGCATGCACGAAGACCTGGGTTCAGTTCCTCAATATCACATACATAGAAAAATGCTGGAAGTGGTGCTGAGGTTGAAGTGGTAGAGCCCTAGCCTTGAGAAAATATAAGGACAGTGCTCAGTCCCTGAGTTCAAGCCCAGGACTGGCCAAATCAAAAGTAGTAGAGCACTGGCATTGAACTGAAGATCTGAGGAACAGCCCATGCACAGAGTTCAAGCACCGCAAACAACAACAACAAAATCTATGAAATGGCAGTGGTGGTTTTAAGCAAAAATAGAGTAGAAATTGGTAAAATACATATTTGTGTGTAAGCAAAATAGCCAGACTTATGCATTAGAACAGGATAGCAACTTGAAAAAACATTTTGTTTTCCATCTCACTAGGTCCTGTCTCTTAATTTATTCAAGTAAGTAAAATGCTGGGTTTTATAATCATTGCTCTGAATATTAGAAAATCATAATATCTCTCATTAACCAACAAAGACCAGGAACTGGGGCTTCATTCAAATGGCAGAGTATCAGGCAAGAGAAGAAAAAATTGAAGTAAGAACTTGAAGTTCTTGATCCAGAACCTGCATAGTAACAGAGCAGCAGCCTGGTGATGGTACCTCACACCTATAATCTTAGCTACTCAGGAGGCTAAGATCTGAGAATCAAAGTTTAAAGCCAGCCAAAGTACCCAGTTAACTGCCAGAAAAAACAGAAGTGGCACTGTGGCTCACAGATTAAAGCACTAGCCTTGAGCTGAAGAGCTCAGGGACAGTGCCCAGGCCCAGAGTTCAAGCCCCACAATTGACAAAAATCAAACAAGCAAACAAAACTCACAAAGAAGCCTGCAGACCACAGTGGTTCTGCTGAGTCTCTTCTCTATGGGGATCAGGAAACCTTTCACTTTTTCTGTCTCTTCCCATCTCAACATTCATACTAAAATAAGACTGTGTTGAAAGTTTCAATTTATAAAAATGTTTTTCATGAAGCACCCTGAAATATTCATCGCTTATATCTCAATTGAAGATAGTTGATTTGGGGCTGCATTGGTAGAGTGCTAGCCTTGAGCAGAAAAGGTCAGGGATAGAGCTGAAGCACTCAGTTGAAGACCCAGTGGCAACACACAAAAGAAATTATGCACTTTATACATATTTTCTAATTTCTTAATGAATTTTTCAGTCTGTATAAATATAGGGTACATTCCTTGTTACTTAAGTAAGATTGCTCTTTTTTTTCTTTTTGCCAGTCCTAGGGCTTGGACTCAGGGCCTAGACATTTTCATTGGACTCGCTTGCCCAAGGTGAGTGCTCTGCCTCTTGAAACACAGCGCCACTTCTAGCTTTTTTCTGAATATGCGGTACCGGTGAATAGAACCTAGATCTTCATGCATTCTAAGTGAGCACTCTCCCATTAGGCTACATTCCCAGGCAGTGAGATTCCTCTTACAGTCATTGTATGTTCACAGAGTTTGATCTCACACACTGTAGGGCCCTGGTTGGCTTTGACCTGTGATCCTAAGCCCTGAGCCTCCTAAGTAGCTGAAATTAAATTGTGAGCCAGCATGATGGCTTCCATTCTTTTTTCTACAAAAATATATGTAGTTATCTAAAATATATCTATAGCTGAAAAAAATGAATCTCTCCCAAACAAATCTTCAAAGAAACAACCATCCTATTAAAAGGTGGGCTAAAGACTTAAGAGTATTCTCTGAAGAAAAAATTAAAATGGGCTTTAGCCACATGAAGAAATGCTCCATATCTCTAGCAATAAGGGAAATGAAAATCAAAACAACTTTGAGATTCCACCTGACTCCAGTCAGAATGGCCATTATCAAAAAATCTAATAAGAGATACTGGTGGGGAAGTGACCAGGGGGATCACACCTACACTGTTGGTGTGAGTGTAAACTCGTTCAACCACTAGGGAAAGCAGTGTGGTGGTTCCTCAAAAGACTGAACATAGAGCTCCCCTATGATCCAGCAAATCCACTACTTGGCATCTACCCAATTGTCCAGAAAAAAGGATATACTAAATCCACTAGCACAATGATGCTCATTGCAGCACTATTTACCATAGCAAAGCTATGAAACCAACCCAGATGCCACTCAGTAGATGACTGAATCAAGAAGATGTGGTACTTATACACAATGGAATGCTATGCTGCCATCAGAAGGGATGACATCGCCCCATTTGTAAGGAAATGGAAAGACTTGGAAAAATTCATATTAAGTGAAGCAGCCAGACCCAAAGAAACATAACCTCAATGGTTTCCCTCATTTGTAATAATTAGTTCACATCTAGGACTCTCCTAGCAGAGGATTACAATAACTCAAAAACCTAGGTATATAAGGTCATATAGGATGAGACTAAATGAAAGGATCTCTAGGATATGGGAACAAGAGCTATATCTTGTGTCATCGTTGCTCTTAATCTTGTGTGATTTTTGTCCTTAATCTACTATTTTATTTCTCATCTCTTATTTTGCCCTTTGTTTAATGTCAGATTGTTACTGTATCTGATTTTTTCCCTGGCATATTGTATATATGTTTATTTGTTTATGTCAAATAGGAAAGGGAAGGGGGGAAACAAGATGATTGGGAAGGGGAGGGGAGAGGGAACTGGGGACAAAAACATGTGGAGTGGAATAAATGTGTGAGAAGTAATGCAGTCCACTACCTGTAAATGTAATCGTAACCCCTCTATACATTACCCTGAAAATAAAAAAGAGACTATAAAAATATCTGTAGAAAATGAGGTTGGATGATGGAAACAATCAGATGCCCTACTACAAAAAATGTGATACACACACACACACACACACACACACACACACACACACACACACAAACGCACACACACACAATGGAATGATACATAGCCAACCGACAAGATAAAATAATGGCATTCTAGGGGAAGTGGATGAAAAGGAAAAAAATCATATTAAGTGAAGTAAGCCAAACTCAAAGGAACATAGGCCCAAGAGTCTCCCTCATTTGTCAAATTCAGTAGAAACCTTGGGCTCTGCTACCAGAGATTTACAATAGAACAAAATCTAGAGACATCGTGGCAAATAGTATGACACTAAATGTAAGGACCTACAAGATAAAGAAACAAAACTCATATAATGAGTGATTGTTGTCCTTAATGAACTATGTGATCTCTTATCTCTTTTGCTATCCCTTGGTTATATCCTATTGTTACGATATTTCACCTTGTTTTCTGATATATTTCATATGTGCCTAATTGGTTATTTGAAATTGGATAGGGAAGGGGGGAAATAAACATGAATGGGGGTAGGGGAAGGGAAATGGGGACCCTATCATTACATGGGGTATCAAAGTTTGAGAAGTAATGCACCTTCTATCTGGTGAATATAATGTAACCCTTCTATAAATTACAATAAATATAAATACATAAAAAGAAGATCTGCACAGAAAAAAATAATAATGGCATTTTTGGGGTAGTGAATGAAATTAGAGTGAATCCTGTTGAGTGAGATAAGTCAAGACCAAGGAACAAAAGGTACATGATATCCTTAATATATGGATATTAGTTTCAAACAGTAGTAGAGCGATGATTGAATAGTTGATACCCAAAGTTCTGGACATAATTTTGGAGATATAAACATAACTACATAGACATAAAAATCTAGGATAGACTATACAGTCTATAGACATGTGTTTTATTATAGATTAATCTGTATCTATGACATACAAAGACTCAGCTTAATTTTTACTATATTCTAAAATCTATGTGCCAGTGATTGTATAGCGATTCCCTTCTTGAATACTTGTTGGTTAAACATGACATTTGAAATATGATGTAAAATTCAATGTTAATAATTTTTTTAAAAAGAGGTTTGAGGTAAATACCACTAATGTACTTGCTCTAAGTGGTACAGAAATTTTCTTAATGAATCAAGGGGTTTTATTACATCTTTATGCAATTATTTTAGTTCTGAGTGTTCTACACTCAATGATACTTCTGGAAAGATGATATAGCTGACTGTGTAGATGGTATGAAGACATACTGGCCTAAACGTAGAATAAATCATTGGTAAGTGGCTGTTAGCTGTTCAGATTCTACTGGAATATGTGGAATGAATTTATTAAGCACAATGCAGGCTCTTAGTCAGATCAGGATCAAGATTATGTGGTTCCATCAGATGAATGAGGAAAGATCAGAAAAATCTACTAAGATATCCAGATATACTTTTTAAACTAAGGTATCTGGACTCCTTTTTTTTCTTTCTTGGTGGGGAGGTTGAACTTTGGACCTGGGCAAGGTCTCTTAGTTCTTTTTCCTCAAGGCTAATGCTGTACCAGTTTTAGCCACAACTCCACTTAGTTTTTGGGTGGATAAGTGGAGAGTAGAATCTTACAGTTTTTTTTTGTTTTCATTTTTTTGCTTACAAAGGCTTTGAATCACCTTCTCCTGGCAAGTAGAATGACAATTATGACCCTCCAGCGCCTGGCTAGTGATTTTTTGAAAACTGGACTTTATTCCAAATCACCTAACTGGTTCCTAGCAAAGTTTTGAAGCCTGACTTAAAAGAACAGATTTTTGTCACTTGGAGACACTCTGTGCTGAACGTTAGAAATCTACCAGCTGAGTCACAGTGGCACTTCCAGTTTTTGGTTTATGTGGTCCTGAGGAATGGAATCCAGGGTTTCATACATGCTAGGCAAGCTTCATTTTCAGCCCAAGGTTTTATGTTTTGTTTTTTCAGTGTTGTTGCTTCTAAGGTACTGTATGATGTTCTTTCATTTTCTTTGCCTTTTACCTCTTTTCTTCTTTTTCCCTTTAGTTTTATTCTCTGTAGTCACTGTGTTGAATTCGGGTACCCTGTGTCTTGTACATAGGCTTATGTGATTTGGAATGGAGAGGGTATAATAAAATGGTAAAAAAAAACATAGGAAAAAGGGTGAACCAATTGAACAGTGATACTTGGAAGACACTAAACGGAAATGAACTGAACAATCTGGGTGGAGAGGGGGCTGAGGGTAGGAAAACAGAGAAAAATGAGGGAGGGGATAACAATTTTCTTAAGAAATGTGTTCATTACTTATGTAACCGTATGCCTACTATATATTGACTTAACAAAACAAATTAACTTAAAAAATAATTTAGCTGGGTATGGTGGCTCACACTTGTAAATGTAGCTACTCAAGAGGCTGGGATCCAAGGATAGCAGTTCAAAGTCAGCCTGGGCACTGAAGTCCATGTGACTCTTATCTCCAATTAACCACCAGAAACCCAGAAGTGGCCCTATGGCTCAAGGGATAGGGCAGTAGTCTTGAGCTGAAAAGCTCAGTGACAAGACCCAGGTGCAGAATTGCAGTCCCATGACATGAATGATGAATGATACTAGCCAGGCTCTGTGCGCTCACACTTGGAATCCTATCTACACAGAATCAGGTTTGAATCCAGCCCAAACAAATTGCATGATATTCTGATTTACAGTTCATTACCAAAAATCTGGAAGTGGAGCTGTGGATAAAGTGGTAGAACACGAGCCTGAAGCAAAAAAAAACTTTTAAGGACAGTTCCCAGGCCCTGGGTTCAAGTCCCAGGACTTGCATAAAACAACAAAATGTGACACTGAGTCCTCCATCATTTGGTGTTATAGTTCAATATTCTTGATATGCGTCTTAGAAATTAAGTCCCTAGCAAATACTCTCCCCTGAAATTCTGCTTCATAGCTGATTCATAGAATTTCAGCATCATTACTATCACCTTCCCGTTAGCATAGCAGTCTACTACTGAAAATTTGAACAAAACTTTTGAGTAATCCTAATAAATCTGTGTATCATCTGCACACACATCAAATCAGCAGGAGCTATGTTCTACTATTACCTAAATGTCTTTAATCCCTTCTTGACTTAATGAGCCTTAAAGAGTAAAACATATGAAATAGTTATGAAACTAACAGTCACCATTCTACTACCTAATATTGTAATATAAGTTTATAAATGCAAGGACTATTCTGAAGTGTGCAGAAGATAGCTTCTAATTATAATATTCTCATGAAGTATAGTTTTTAAGAAACATGTTGCTTGCTTTGGGAAAGCAAAGGCAAGGAAAAATGATATAAGTAAGTTCCCTATTTATCAGAAGGAAAATACTATTGGGTTTAGATCAACTTCATTCATTCCGTGCTGATGAAACAAATATTTGCAATTCCTGAGGCCAATCACTTCATTGTGATGCACAATCAGCCAGCTTAGATCAATCTTCCAAAAAAGGAAAGGAACAAATGAGAAGCAATTAAGGTTTCCAAAATGAACCAGGTGGTGGTGGCAGCTCACACTTGTAATTCTATCTACTCAAGGCCTGAAATCCAAGGATCTGGATTAAGTCTGTCTGGGATGAAAATATTACTGTCTGTAACATCATCTCTGTTATCACAGCCCAGCTGATACACTCTGCCCAACAGGTTCCAAACACCAAAGTCCATCTCCTATCTGAAATACTATCAAACGTACTTACATATTATTTCCTCTTTGGGAGATAGTTGAAACATGTACCAGAAACATTTCCCTGGCTTCAGAGTGGAAGTGGAAATATATACTCACTAGAATCCCATCTAGTAAATTACAGTCACTCATCGTTCCTCACATCTTGTTAGTTAAATTGAACAATGAGTGTTTGGATCAGAAGCAATGTGTATGAGCATACATGTTGTAAAAGTACTGTAATCCTAGCTACTCAAGATAAGCTGAGAACTGAGGATTCCAGTTCAAAATCAGCCACGTAATAAATTCCATAAGATTTTTACCTCTAATTAACCAGCAAAAAACAGAGCGTTGAATTGTGCTTAAAATGCCACAGCCCTAAGCTTTGCATTAAAGTGCTAGGGGGTAGCATTCAGGATGTCCACTCCCTCCACTCCTTTTTAACATCCTAATAGAATTACTAGGCAGTGCAATAAGTCAAGAAGCAAGCATAAAGGGGATCCAAGTAGGGAAAGAGGAAATAAAACTATCCCTCTTTGCCGATGACATGATTCTGTATTTAAAGAATCCTATAGACTCTACTCCCAAGCTCCTTGAGCTGATTCAAAGCTTTGGAAGGGTATCAGGCCATAAAATCAACCCTCACAAATCAACTGCCTTCCTTTACGCCAACAGTGAGAGGAAGGAGGCAATAATCAGGAAAGAAACTCCTTTCACAATAGCCTCAAAGAAAATAAAGTACCTAGAAATTAGCTTAACTAAGAATGTAAAGGACCGTTTAGATGAAAATTTTAAAACCCTAAAACAGGAAATTAAAGCAGAACTAAGGAAATGGAAAAACCTCCCATGCTCCTGGATTGGAAGAATCAACATTGTGAAAATGACAATCTTGCCAAGGGCTATCTACCAATTCAATGCAATACCCATCACCACCCCAATGTCATTCTTTAAAGAAATAGAAGAGGCAATTCAAAATTTCATATGGAATAATAAAAGACCCTGTATAGCAAAAATACTTCTTAGCAGAAAGAACAGCGCTGGAGGAATTTCAATTCCAAACTTAAGACTCTCTTACAGAGCTATAATTCTCAAAACAGCTTGGTACTGGCACAAGAACAGGCCTGAAGTCCAATGGAGTAGAACTGCGGACCCAGATATTAAACCACAGACCTATGGCCACCTAATCTTTGACCAGGGAGCCAAAGAAATAGAATGGAAGAAAGATAGCCTCTTCAACAAGTTGTGCTGGCAGAACTGGTTAAACACCTGCAGAAAACTAAAGTTGGATCCTTCTTTGTCACCTTGCACTAGAATTAACTCCAAATGGATCAAAGACGTGGAGGTAAAAGCTGACACACTGAAAAGTTTACAGGAAGGAATAGGAGATACACTAGGCCTCCTTGGCACAGGTCGAAACTTTCTTAATATGGACCAAGAATCACAACAAATCAGAGAAAGGCTGGATAAGTGGGACTGCATTAAACTGCAGAGCTTTTGTATGGCAACGGATATAGCTAGTAAACTAATCAGGAAGCCTACAGAGTGGGAGAAGATCTTCACCAACCAAACAACGGAACAAGGACTCATATCTAAAATATATCAACAACTCAAAAAATTGAATCACTCCAAAACTAACCTCCAAAGTAACACCCATCCCATTACAAAATGGGCCAAAGACTTAAAGAGAGTCTTCTCTGAAGAAGAAACAAAAATGGCCTATAGACACATGAAGAAATGCTCAACATCTCTGGTCATAAAAGAAATGCAAATCAAAACAAGTCTAAGATTCCACCTCACTCCAGTTAGAATGGCCAGGATCAGGAAAACGAATGACAACAGATGCTGGAGGGGATGTGGTCAGGAGGGATCACTACTACACTGTTGGTGGGAGTGAAAACTCGTTCAACCACTATGGAAAGCAGTGCGGCAGTGCCTCAAAACGCTAAACATAAAACTCCCCTATGACCCAGCAATTCCAGTACTTGGCATTTACCCAACAATCCAGAAACAAGGGCATACTAAACCCACTAGCACAACAATGTTCATTGCAGCACTATTCACCATAGCAAAGATATGGAACCAACCCAGATGTCCCTCAGTTGATGAGTGGATCAACAAGTTGTGGTATTTGTACACAATGGAATTCTATGCTGCTGTCAGAAAGAATGACATCGCCCCATTTGTTAGGAAATGGAAAGACTTAGAACAAATCATATTAAGTGAAGTAAGCCAGACTCAAAGGAACTTAGGCTCAGTGGTTTCCCTCATTCGTCATAATCAGTAGAAACCTTGGGCTCTACTAGCAGAGATTGTCAATAGAGCAAAAGGCCATATATAAGGCCATATAATGTGAAGCTAATTGAAAGGACCTCCAGGATATTGACACAAAAGCCATATAATGAATGGTTGTTGTCCTTAATGTACTATTGTCTCTCATCTCGTTTGCTGTCGCTTGGTTATCCCATATTGGTATAGTATCTCACTTCGTTATCTGATATATTGAATTTATTTGTATTTGGATATTTGAAATTTGATAGGGAAGGGGGGAAAACCAAGACGGGTGGGGGGTGTGGGGTTGGAGGGAAATGGGTACCAAGACATGTGAAAGGGTATCAATGTATGTGAATTCATGCACCTTCTATCTGGCAAATATCATCTAACCCTTTTACTAATTACAAAAAAAAATGAAAAAAAAAGAAAGTTGTAGTGTGTGGGGAGGATGATGGGGTCAAATACATTTCTTCTTAGAAATTTACCTCATCTGGTTGCCGTGGATTTTCCTGGCCTTCTTCTTAGAGAAAGTTCTGTTATACTGGATTTGTGGCTTGGCAATGATCTAGCATGTACATCTTCGAGTAAGACATCCACAACTTCCATGCCTGAGACTCGAGTTTCCTGACCTTTGGCAACAGCACAGCAACATCTTTCTTCCTCCTGAGCCACAGGCCAAGTGAGCTGGCTTGAGCTGGTTGTTAGTTAGAGTGGCTTGGTTACCAGGGTTCCATATTCTGTTCCATTGTGAGGGAGGCAGGGTCACCTTTCAGGGCCCAATGACCAAAGATCCTTGCTCACAAAAGACCTCACCAAACACATACTGGAGGCTGAATCTCTCCTCCAATCTCACAATATACATGTGGATGTAGTATACAGCACACCTTATTTGTCCAATCCCAATGTCTTCCACTAGGCCCAACTACCAGTCTGGTCTCAGGCTCAAGGAGCCTTTCTTAGGTAAGATCCAAACTTAAGGGTCAATATTGCCCTCATCCTTTACAAAACATTTGCTTCACAGTGCCTTCTCTGCCTGCATTTTGCCCCTTGTCGAATTTTTTTTGTTTTTGCTAGTCTTGGGACTTGACCTCAGAGTGTGAACATTGTTCTTGGGCTTTCTTTAGGCTTTAGCTGTCCCACCGAGCCACAGCACCACTTGCAGCGTTTTCTATGTATGTGGTAATGAGGAATCAAACCTGAGGCTTACTGCTTGGTAGCCAAGGACTCTACCACTAGGTCAAACACACAGGGCATCTTGCACATATTTTTGACGTCAATCTACTAGGATATTATTAGGTTTCTGTATCCTAATCAACTTTTTCCTGATGATTAGCTTTGCTGTCATGTGTAAAAAATGCAAGAGGGAAAAACACAGAAGAATTAGTGAAATTAAAAAAAAAGCATTAGTCACAGTTAAGTGTTCATTCTTTGTAGGAGAAAGGATATTTGGATATGATGATGATGATGATGACTTTATAATTACTATGTCAGGGTTGAGAGTTTGGCATAGTGGTAGAGTGCTTGCCTAGCATCCATGAAGACCTGGGTTTGATTGCCTAGTACCACATAGATAGAAAATCTAGATGTGGCACTGTGGCTCAAGTGGCAGAGGGCTAGACTTGAGAAAACCCGAGGACAGTGCTCAGGCTCTGAATTCAAGCCCCAAGACTGGCAGAAAGATAAAAGAAAATAAAAATGCTTTTTACGAGCTAATTCACTCACAGCATTTGCTTCTGAAATCTTCGCTTCTGCATCTTGTGAAATACCCCTTTCCCTCAACGTAGACAAGAAAAACAGATCCATCCCATGGTCCACTGTGAGGCCACTGGTTGGGCTAAGAGCTAGTCGTGCAGCAACACATAAGTTTTATTCTAATACTTTCCAAACTTTGTACTCAATTATGCTACCTACTTAACAACTTATGTCAGTTATCCTTATGCTATAACTTTTCTTCATTACTACAATACTCTTACACTCCTACGTTAATCCTCTTGCACCTCCCCTGACCTCTCTCAATCTTTTTTTCTATCTCTGACCTCTGCTCGTCTTTCAACCCTTATAATGCACGGATCTACACTTGATGGCTGTTGAGCAATATTGTATATGTAGGTGGTTAATTATTCTCTAGGCTCAGAGGGACTTAAAGGCAATAGAGATTGGATTGAGAGGCTTATTGTTTTGGGTATAAATCGCTTATCAGTGGTTGTATTAGGCTGGTCTGTAAGTGCACAAAAAGAAAGAGTGATAATACCAATCAAAACTTGTGAACATCTAGTGTCTGCCAGCTACAGAGGTCTAGGTTGGTTATAACTGAAAAACTATAATCGTATTTAGTAGTAATCTTGCTCCCATTTTCAAATGGGCAGAACAAGAAACTCAAGAAAAATGTCAAATCAAGAAACAACATCCCCCACCCAATGTAAACAGACAATGGAACAGTCACTGGCAAACCTAGAGGAGAGTCTTCCAATTGCTACACAAATGCAATTGATAAACATCATTAATGAAAAATGTGAAAATATAAAGAAAGAGATAATGGAGGAAGCCATACCTGAACAAGAGGAAAGCAAAAACAAGGTGATAAGTGAAAAAGAAGAAGCCATAAAGGAGGCCATAATAAAGGTTTTTCAAAGAAAGATGGATGAATTCAAAGAATCCACAAATAAAAACGTGACCAAACTCCAGCAAATGTCCAAAGAAAATGAAGCTACTGAGCTAACCACTCAAAAGGAAATCAAGGAGATAAAGAAATCCATACATGATCTAAAACAAGGGATGCAAGGCATCAAAAGTGAGCAATTAGAAGCAAGGGAGATGAAAAATAAAGTAGATAGCTTTGATAGCAGGTTAGACATTGCAGAGGAGAGAATTTCCGGGGCTGAAGATAATTTAGGTATTATAAAGAACAGAAAATGAGTCAATCCAAATCTAGGAAATATGAGAGAGCGCTTCAGGAGGTCCAAGATACAATTAGGAAGCCTAATTTAAGGCTAGTTGGTATTGAGGAGGGCGTGGAGAAAGAGGTCAATGGTATTGGAAATATACTTCAGGGAATCATCTCAGAGAATTTCCCAAATATCCAGAAGGGCAGGCCCATCCAGATACGAGAAGCTTTTAGAACCCCAAACAGACCTGACCAGAAAAGAACATCCCACCGCCACATTGTGATCCGAACTCGATCAATAGAAACGAAAGGAAAGATCCTAAAGGTAGCCAGGGAAAAGGGATCAGTAACCTACAAAGGCAAACCAATCAGAATAACCCCAGATTTCTCAGCAGAGACCATGCAAGCACGAAGTGACTGGAAGCATATATGTCATGCCCTTAAATCAAATAACTAACAACCAAGAATACTGTAGCCAGCTAAGCTCTCATTCATAACTGAGGGAAAAATAAAAACATTCCATTCCAGGGAAAAGCTGCAACAATATGTCGAAACAAAACCAACATTACAGAGAATTCTCAAAGATGCTCTATACATAGAAAACCAAAATAAATGCAATATAGGGAAAGAAATGGCACCTAAACAGCATACCATCTAAGGACCACAAGAACTGTCAAGACACAGGCCCTACTAAAAGCTTTTAAAAATGGTAGGAACTAATAAATATCTCTCAATCCTAACTCTCAATATCAATGGACTTAACTCTCCAATTAAACGGCATAGGTTGTCTAGTTGGATCAAAAAGCAAGAGCCATCGTTCTGCTGACTTCAAGAGACACATCTTACCCAAAAACAATCATCTTTTGAAAGTGAGAGGTTGGAATAAACTCTATCAAGCTAACTGCCCCCATAAACAGGCTGGAGTTGCCATCCTCATATCAGATATAATAGACTTCAAACTAAAATTAGTAAGAAAAGACAAAGAAGGTTACTACATACTACTAAAGGGATCTTTCCTCCCGGAAGACATAACAATCCTAAATATTTACACACCCAATCCCGGAGCTCCAAACTTCATCAAGCAAACTTTACTTACACTGAAAGCATACATAGATCGAAATACAGTGATTGTTGGTGAGTTTAACACACCACTCTCACCTATGGACAGATCAACAAGGCAAAAACTCAACAGAGAAACCTTAGAACTGAACAACTATATAGACCAACTAGATCTAACAGACATCTGCAGAATATTCCACCCAGTAACACCACAATATACGTTTTTCTCAGCAGCACATGGAACATTTTCCAAAATAGACCACATCTTAGGCCATAAAGCAAACCTGGACAGATTCAGAAACACTGAAATTATTCCATGCACACTCTCAGACCATAAAGGCATCAAATTGGAGCTGAACACACATCTCCACCAAAGAAAACCCTGTAACTCATGGAGACTGAACCACACATTGTTGAATCAAAAACAATGGGTAATCGAAGAGATCAGAACAGATATCCAACTGTTTATGAAATTTAACAATAAGGAGCACGCAAATATCAACTCCTTAGGGACACAACAAAGGCAGTACTCAGAGGAAAATTTATAGCGCTGAGTGCCTACAACAGCAAGTTGGAAAAATGGCAAACCAACTAGTTAATGTCTCACCTTAAACTCCTGGAAAAAGAGCAACAAACCAACCCTAAAAACATTAGGAGAAAGCAAATTATTAAAATCAAAGCAGAATTACATGATTTGGAATAAAAAAACTATAGAAAGAATCAACAAAACAAGGAGTTGGTTCTTGAAAGAATTAACAAAATTGACAAGCCCTTAGCAAATCTTACCAAAAAAAGAAGAGAGCATATCGAAATAAACAAAATCGCAGATGAAAATGGTAATATCACGACAGAAATTACCAAGATCCAGAATATCATGAGGGAATACTTCTCAAACCTTTACGCCAACAAATTTGAGAATCTAGAAGAAATGGATGAATTCCTAGACAATATTAACATACACACACTGAACCAAGAAGAGCTAACCCAACTCAACAGGTCTATTTCAAGCTCTGAAATAGAAATAGAAATTAGACAACTTCCACTTAAAAAGAGCCCAGGGCCAGATGGATTCACAGCTGAATTCTATAAGGTCTTCAAAGCAGAGCTCACACCAATACTCCTCAAGCTCTTCAACGAAATTGAAAATGAAGGTTCTTTACTAAACTGATTCTGTGAAGCCAGCATATCCCTGATCCCCAAACCAGTCAGAGATTCATCAAAGAAAGAGATCTACAGACCCATTTCTTTGATGAACATCGATGCAAAACTTCTCAACAAAATACTGGCCAACCGTCTACAACAACTCATCAGAAAAAATATACACTATGATCAAACTGGATTCATCACAGGGAGGCAAAGCTGGTTCAACATATACAAATCAATTAATATAATTCAACACATCAACAGGAGCAGGGATAAAATCACATGATTGTCTCAATAGATGCGGAAAAGGCATTTGACAAGATCGAAAACCCCTTTATGTAAAAAGATGTGGAGAAACTAGGAATCCATGGAACATTTCTCAATGTAATAAAGGCTGTGTATGAGAACCCCACTGCTAGTATTATACTTAATGGTGAAAATCTAAAGCCACTCCCTCTAAAATCAAGAACGAGACAAGGATGCCCACTCTCTCCACTCCTTTTTAACATAGTACTAGAATTCCTAGGCAGTGCAATAAGGCAAGAAGCAAGCATAAAGGGGATCCAAGTAGGGAGAGAGGAAATAAAACTATCCCTCTTTGCAGATGACATGATTCTGTATTTAAAGTATCCTATAGAGTCTACTCCCAAGTTCCTTGAGCTGATTCAAAGCTTTGGAAGGGTAGCAGGCCATAAAATCAACCCTCACAAATCAACTGCCTTACTTTACGCCAACACTGAGAGGAATGAGGCAATAATCAGGAAAGAAAATCCTTTCACAATAGCGTCAAAGAAAATAAAGAACCTAGCAATTAGCTTAAATAAGAATGTAAAGGACCCTTTAGATGAAAACTTTAAAACACTAAAAAAGGAAATTAAAGCAGAACTAAGCAAATGGAAAAACCTCCCATGCTCCTGGATTGGAAGAATCAACATTGTGAAAATGACAATCTTGCCAAGGGCTATCTACAAATTCAATGTAATACCCATCAACATCCCAATGTCATTCTTTAAAGACATAGAAGAGGCAATTCAAAATTTCATATGGAATAATAAAAGACCCCGTATAGCAAAAACACTTCTTAGCAGAAAGAACAGCGCTGGAGGAATTTCAATTCCAAACTTAAGGCTCTATTACAGAGCTATAATTCTCAAAACAGCTTGGTACTGGCACAAGAACAGGTCTGAAGTCCAATGGAGTAGAACTGCGGACCCAGATATTAAACCACAGACCTATGGCCACCTAATCTTTGACCAGGGAGCCAAAGAAATAGAATGGAAGAAAGATAGCCTCTTCAACAAGTTGTGCTGGCAGAACTGGTTAAGCACCTGCAGAAAACTAAAGTTGGATCCTTCTTTGTCACCTTGCACTAGAATTAACTCCAAATGGATCAAAGACGTGGAGGTAAAAGCTGACACACTGAAAAGTTTACAGGAAGGAATAGGAGATACACTAGGCCTCCTTGGCACAGGTCGAAACTTTCTTAATATGGACCAAGAATCACAACAAATCAGAGAAAGGCTGGATAAGTGGGACTGCATTAAACTGCAGAGCTTTTGTATGGCAACGGATATAGCTAGTAAACTAATCAGGAAGCCTACAGAGTGGGAGAAGATCTTCACCAACCAAACAACGGAACAAGGCCTCATATCTAAAATATATCAACAACTCAAAAAATTGAATCACTCCAAAACTAACCTCCAAAGTAACACCCATCCCATTACAAAATGGGCCAAAGACTTAAAGAGAGTCTTCTCTGAAGAAGAAACAAAAATGGCCTATAGACACATGAAGAAATGCTCAACATCTCTGGTCATAAAAGAAATGCAAATCAAAACAAGTCTAAGATTCCACCTAACTCCAGTTAGAATGGTCAGGATCAGGAAAACGAATGACAACAGATGCTGGAGGGGAAGTGGTCAGGAGGGATCACTACTGCACTGTTGGTGGGAGTGCAAACTCGTTCAACCACTATGGAAAGCAGTGCGGCAGTGCCTCAAAACTCTAAACATAAAACTCCCCTATGACCCAGCAATTCCAGTACTTGGCATTTACCCAGCAATCCAGAAACAAGGGCATACTAAACCCACTAGCACAACAATGTTCATTGCAGCACTATTCACCATAGCAAAGATATGGAACCAACCCAGATGTCCCTCAGTTGATGAGTGGATCAACAAGTTGTGGTATTTGTACACAATAGAATTCTATGCTGCTGTCAGAAAGAATGACATCGCCCCATTTGTTAGGAAATGGAAAGACTTAGAACAAATCATATTAAGTGAAGTAAGCTAGACTCAAAGGATCTTAGTCTCAGTGGTTTCCCTCATTCGTCATAATCAGTACAAACCTTGGGCTCTACTAGCAGAGATTGTCAATAGAGCAAAAGGCCATATATAAGGCCATATAATGTGAAGCTAATTGAAAGGACCTCCAGGATATTGACACAAAAGCCATAAAATGAATGATTGTTGTCCTTAATGTACTATGTTGTCTCTCATCTCGCTTGCTGTCCCTTGGTTATCCCATATTGATATAGTATCTCACTTTGTTATCTGATATATTGAATTTATTTGTATTTGGATATTTGAAATTTGATAGGGAAGGGGGGAAAACCAAGACGGGTGGGGGGTGTGGGGTTGGAGGGAAATGGGTACCAAGACATGTGAAAGAGTATCAATGTATGTGAATTAATGCACCTTCTATCTGGCAAATATCATCTAACCCTTTTACTAATTACAATAAAAAAATGAAAAAAAAGAAAGTTGTAGTGTGTGGGGAGGATGATGGGGTCAAATACATTTCTTCTTAGAAATTTACCTCATCTGGTTGCCCTGGTTTTTCCTGGCCTTCTTCTTAGAGAAAGTTCTGTTATACTGGATTTTTGGCTTGGCAATGATCTAGCATGTACATCTTCGAGTAAGACATCCACAACTTCCATGCCTGAGACTAGAGTTTCCTGACCTTTGGCAACAGCACAGCAACATCTTTCTTCCTCCTGAGCCACAGGCCAAGTGAGCTGGCTTGAGCTGGTTGTTAGTTACAGTGGCTTGGTTACCAGGGTTCCATATTCTGTTCCATTGTGAGGGAGGCAGGGTCACCTTTCAGGGCCCAATGACCAAAGATCCTTGCTCACAAAAGACCTCACCAAAGACATACTGGAGGCTGAATCTCTCCTCCAATCTCACAATATACATGTGGATGTAGTAAACAGCACACCTTATTTGTCCAATCCCAATGTCTTCCACTAGGCCCAACTACCAGTCTGGTCTCAGGCTCAAGGAGCCTTTCTTAGGTAAGATCCAAACTTAAGGGTCAATATTGCCCTCATCCTTTACAAAACATTTGCTTCACAGTGCCTTCTCTGCCTGCATTTTGCCCCTTGTCGAATTTTTTTTGTTTTTGCTAGTCTTGGGACTTGACCTCAGAGTGTGAACATTGTTCTTGGGCTTTCTTTAGGCTTTAGCTGTCCCACCGAGCCACAGCACCACTTGCAGCGTTTTCTATGTATGTGGTAATGAGGAATCAAACCTGAGGCTTACTGCTTGATAGCCAAGGACTCTCCCACTAGGTCAAACACACAGGGCATCTTGCACATATTTTTGACTTCAATCTACTAGGATATTATTAGCTTTCTGTATCCTAATCAATTTTTTCCTGATGATTAGCTTTGCTGTCATGTGTAAAAAATGCAAGAGGGAAAAACACAGAAGAATTAGTGAAATTAAAAAAAAAGCATTAGACACAGTTAAGTGTTCATTCTTTGTAGGAGAAAGGATATTTGGATATGATGATGATGATGATCACTTTATAATTACTATGTCAGGGTTGAGAGTTTGGCATAGTGGTAGAGTGCTTGCCTAGCATCCATGAAGATCTGGGTTTGATTGCTCAGTATCACATAGATAGAAAATCTAGATGTGGCACTGTGGCTCAAGTGGCAGAGGGCTAGACTTGAGAAAACCCGAGGACAGTGCTCAGGCCCTGAATTCAAGCCCCAAGACTGGCAGAAAGATAAAAGACAATAAAAATGCTTTTTACGAGCTAATTCACTCACAGCATTTGCTTCTGAAATCTTCGCTTCTGCATCTTCTGAAATACCCCTTTCCCTCAACGTAGACAAGAAAAACAGATCCATCCCATGGTCCACTGTGAGGCCACTGGTTGGGCTAAGAGCTAGTCGTGCAGCAACACATAAGTTTTATTCTAATACTTTCCAAACTTTGTACTCAAATATGCTACCTAGTTAACAACTTAGGTCAGTTATCCTTATGCTATAACTTTTCTTCATTACTACAATATTCTTACACTCCTACGTTAATCCTCTTGCACCTCCCCTGACCTCTCTCATTCTTTTTTTCTATCTCTGGACCTCTGCTCGTCTTTCAACCCTTATACTGCACGGATCTACACTTGATGGCTGTTGAGCAATATTGTATATGTAGGTGGTTAATTATTCTCTAGGCTCAGAGGGACTTAAAGGCAATAGAGATTGGATTGAGAGGCTTATTGTTTTGGGTATAAATCGCTTATCAGTGGTTGTATTAGGCTGGTCTGTAAGTGCACAAAAAGAAAGAGTGATAATACCAATCAAAACTTGTGAACATCTAGTGTCTGCCAGCTACAGAGGTCTAGGTTGGTTATATCTGAAAAACTATAATCGTATTTAGTAGTAATCTTGCTCCCATTTTCAAGAAAAATGTCAAATCAAGAAACAACATCCCCCACCCAATGTAAACAGACAATGGAACAGTCACTGGCAAACCTAGAGGAGAGTCTTCCAATTGCTACACAAATGCAATTGATAAACATCATTAATGAAAAATGTGAAAATATAAAGAAAGGGATAATGGAGGAAGCCATACCTGAACAAGAGGAAAGCAAAAACAAGGTGATAAGTGAAAAAGAAGAAGCCATAAAGGAGGCCATAATAAAGGTTTTTCAAAGAAAGATGGATGAATTCAAAGAATCCACAAATAAAAACGTGACCAAACTCCAGCAAATGTCCAAAGAAAATAAAGCTACTAAGCTAACCACTCAAAAGGAAATCAAGGAGATAAAGAAATCCATACATGGTCTAAAACAATGGATGCAAGGCATCAAAAGTGAGCAATTAGAAGCAAGGGAGATGAAAAATAAAGTAGATAGCTTTGATAGCAGGTTAGACATTGCAGAGGAGAGAATTTCCGTGGCTGAAGATAATTTAGGTATTATAAAGAACAGAAAATGAGTCAATCCAAATCTAGGAAATATGAGAGAGTGCTTCAGGAGGTCCAAGATACAATTAGGAAGCCTAATTTAAGGCTAGTTGGTATTGAGGAGGGCGTGGAGAAAGAGGTCAATGGTATTGGAAATATACTTCAGGGAATCATCTCAGAGAATTTCCCAAATATCCAGAAGGACAGGCCCATCCAGATACGAGAAGCCTTTAGAACCCCAAACAGACCTGACCAGAAAAGAACATCCCACCGCCACATTGTGATCCGAACTGGATCAATAGAAACGAAAGAAAAGATCCTAAAGGCAGCCAGGGAAAAGGGATCAGTAACCTGTAAAAGCAAACCATTCAGAATAACCCCAGATGTCTCGGAAGAGACCATGCAAGCACGAAGTGACTAGAAGCATATATGTCATGACCTTAAATCAAATAACTACCAACCAAGAATACTGTAGCAGCTAAGCTCTCATTCATAACTGAGGGAAAAATAAAAACATTCCATTCCGGGGAAAAGCTGCAAGAATATGTCAAAACAAAACCAACACTACAGAGAATTCTCAAAGATGCTCTATACATAGAAAACCAAAATAAATGCAATATAGGGAAAGAAATGGTACCTAAACAGCATAACGTCTAAGGACCACAAGAACTGTCAAGACACAGGCCCTACTAAAAGCTTTTTAAAATGGTAGGAACTAATAAATATCTCTCAATCCTACCTCTCAATATCAATGGACTTAACTCTCCAATTAAATGGCATAGGCTGTCTAGTTGGATCAAAAAGCAAGACCCATCGTTCTGCTGACTTCAAGAGATACATCTTACCCCAAAACAATCATCTTTTGAAAGTGAGAGGTTGGAATAAACTCTATCAAAGAAGGTTACTACATACTACTAAAGGGATCTTTCCTCCCGGAAGACATAACGATCCTAAATATTTACACACCCTTTTGAAGATTCTCAAAAGATTGAAGATTCTGCAAGTGTAAGTTAGATTCCGGCATTGATATTAAATAATGCAGTGAGTAGGGATTTATATTTGAAATATCACTGTTGACAAAATCTAACACACATTTGCTTAGTATTTGCTTTTGATTTCCCAAGAAGTACAGTACAACTAACACTTGTGGCATATATCGACTGGGAGAAATGATTCAGAATATGTGACTCATTTGAACAGGAGTCAGTGAAAGATACAGAAGCAGGATACCCATATTGTGATAATTTGTATCTTTTGCATATTTTGTGTTTGTTATTAATTCCATTTGTGGTGTACATTTCTAGGTAAAAACTTTTAAAATGTTTCCAAACAATTTGTTATTTCAACAGCAAAAAAAGCCATTTATATGCCTGATAAAATTCATAGAATCCAAATTTTTCCATATTATTTTTTGTTTTTTCTTTTTTTTTGGTGGGTCATAGATCTTGAACTCAGCTTGAGCACTATCCCTGAGCTCTTCAGCTCCAGGCTACCACCTTACCCTGGAGCCAAGCCCCACTTCCCATTTTCTAAAGGTAAATTGGAGATAAGTGTCTCAGGTCTTTTTGTGCCAGGATGGCTTTAAACCTTGATCCTCAGATCTCAGCCTCCTGAGTATCTAGGATTATAGAAGTGAGCCACCACCCCATCATGCTCAGCTTTCTGGGTTTTTTTAAACTCGGTTTAAGCACTGTCCTTCAGCTTTCCTCAAGCCTAGTGATCTTCTACTTGAGCCACAGCACTACTTCTGGTTTTTTCTGTGTATGTGGTACTGCGGAATTGAACCTTCGTCTTCATACAAGCACTCTACAACTATGCCAAACTCCCAGCCCCTCCACATTAGCTTTTATGATAGATCTTTCCATGCATCCAGGATGGCTAGAAATCCTTCTTGAGTTTCCCAAGATCAGGGAGTATATGTGTGTCCCATCCTGTGTGGGTACATAACCATTGTTTAGGGTACAGTTCTCTCTTCATTCTACCCATCTAGAGCAATTTTCATCTTCCATGTATAATCATTAAACATTCAGCTCCTGTTCCTCTCTACTCCATTCTCTGGAACCATCGTGCTTTTTGGCTCTAAGGGTTTGTTGATCCTTGGAAGCTCTGGAAGGGAAAACATACCCTAGCTCTTACTTTATGACTGCTGTATTTTTAGTTTACTGTAATCAAGATTCATCTGTAAAATATAGTAAAATGTTCTTCCTTTTCAATGCATTGTTTTGCATATTTCTATCTTTGGATTATTATTAATAGTTGTGAATGGATTCTCCACATATTTGTTCTAGTCTCTGCTTTCTCTTCCATTAGGTACAAATCTAGAAATAGAAGTGTTGGACCATATTTCTATGTAATTTTATATTTAGTACTTTTTCAGCACTCTCCACGCAATTTTTGATTGTTTTATATTCCTTGCAGAACTATTCCAAAGTTCTACTTCTTCTCACTACCTTCCCAGTAATAGTTAGACTTTGAAAGTTGTTTTTTTGTATGCGTGTGTGTGTGTGTGTGTGTGTTTGTGTGTGTGTATGTGGATCTTTTTGTTTAAAACTATATTTATATTAATATACTTAAAGTAAGGATTTCATTGTAATTTTAATTTTTCTCATGACTGTTAATATTGAACTTCTTTCTACATTTTGAACTACTATTTCTATATATTCTTTTTAGAAAATCCTCTCCAATCTCCAAATTTTTTCCCTTTTTTTGTGGGGTAGTGGGGAAAGTCATGGGGCTTGGACCTTGGGCCGTGAGCTCTTTAGTTTAAGGCTATTGTCCTACCCTGAGTATTGCCCCTCAGTTCTTCTGCTCACAGCTCCCTACCCCTCTTCCCATTATATACAGAACAAAGGTCATCCTCAGTCTTTTTGAAAAAGTAAAACATACAGTAAATTTTAGTATAAAACAGCAAGAAATAAATTTCTTGCCAGGTGCAGTGACTTCTACCTGCAATCCTAGCTACTCAGATATCAGGCTGATATCTAAAGATTTGGTTCAAAGCCAGCCTGGGCATTAGAAAGTCTATGAGACTCTCATCTACAGTTAACCACTAGAATATGGGAAATGGCACTGTGGCTTCATAGGTAGGGTGATAGCCTTGAGTTGAAGAGCTCAGGAACAGTGCCCAGGCCCAGAGTTCAAGCCTTACAAATCCCCCAGCCAAAAAAAAGAAAAAAAAGTTTCTTCCCCAAGTGATTATTATGCCAGACATAGAACATTAACATTCTGGGTGTACTTCACAGTATTATTACTTGATACCCTAAGATTTTGCAATATGCTCTCAGTATCAGCATATGTCATCATATAATGTAGTTCTTTTTCAATGGAATAATTCCATTTATTACCTAAATCTACTCCCCCACTTATTTTTGTCGATACCACAATTGCTCTACCATGATATGCCACAAGCCATTAAACATTTTATGGTGGGTAATTGGAAAGGAGTCTCATGGAATTTTGTGCCAGGCTGGCTTTGAAACCATGGTCCTCAGATCTCAGTCTCCTGAGTAGCTAGGATGACAGGCGTGAGCCACCAACACCTGGCTTGCCTTTTTATTTTTTTGTGGGTCTTGGGACTTGAACTGTGGGCCTAGGCACAATCCCTAAGCTTTTCAGGTCAATATTTCATGTAAGTCTAAAGATTTAAGTAAAGGAATACAATTCCAACAAAAAAAAAGAATAAAATTCCAGACATGGTGTGTTTATAACTCAGTGATAATTACTTGATGAAAATGTGCCATTCCAGAAGCTGGTGTCATTTGATGATGTAGCTGTGGATTTCAGCTGGGAGGAGTGGCAGCATCTGGATAATGCTCAGAGGACCCTGTACAGAGATGTAATGCTGGAGACCTACAGCAACCTGGTGTCCTTAGGTGAGCAAAAGTCAAATTCACTTGCAAGGCCAAGTGCCTTGTTATTTTGCAGATACGTGAATGTTTATCAAACTTTCAATACTATTTAAATGAAAGATTCCAGGCCCTGAGAAGTATCATTACTTTCTAAAGAAAACCTAAGGTAATTTTGTACTCATTCTTCAGGATACCTTCAGGATACTTTGACAACAGTTCTAAATTATGTTTCCTCTAATGGAGACGACATTCCAAACTTACACAGTAATTGTAAGTGGATAAACCATCCAGAATAGAATATATATCATTATTGGAAATAGGATCTACAAATCACTAAACAGTGAGTTTATAATGGAAACCTGGCACTAGGTGCAATGTTTCATGCTTGTAATCTTAAAATATTCAGAAGGAAGAAATCTAAGAATTCTAATTTGAAGCCAGCAATGGCATAAAAATTGCCATGAAACTCTATAACTCCAAGTAACCCCTCAAAAATGTTAGTGGAGTGTCAAGGGTTTCACTTTGTGGTTGAGTGCTTGCCTAGCATGCATGAACACCTATGCATGTAAGTGGAGCTGGGACTCAAACTGGTATTTTTCTAGCCTTGAGCAAGACAGCTAAGTTTATGCCATACAAAATGAATCCAGAGCTGGGGAAAAGTCAACCATGGAGCCAGTGAGAAATGAGAGAAAAGATTTAATAGATAACTTGTGAGTAGGATGTCTGCGAACTTAAAGCAATGATGACACAGCATAAGCAATAATTCCCTACTGTTTCTAATTTACAGGGCCCTGTGTTCCCAAACCTGTATTAATTGACAAGCTAGAGCACTGTGCAGAACTCTGGATAGGAAATTCCTCTGACAAGAATATCACAGGTGAGTGAATGCATCTTCATATTGATGTTGGAGCCTGAGCCCCATTGGTAAGTTCATGTTGTGATGTACTGAGCAATAATATTCTTAGTTACCCTAAATCCTGTGTGGAACCTATGGAATTCTTTGTGAATGAATCAAGAATCATTTTCTTTTCCCAAGCCTATGCTTGGTCTCAGGGCCTGAGCATGGTCCTTGGGTTTTCTCAAGGCTAGCTCTCTACTTCTTGAGTCATAGCACCACTTCTGGCTTTTTCTTTGTATGTAGTATCAAGGAACTGAACCAGGTCTTTGTGCATGCTAGCCCAAACCCCCGGCACCAAGAATCATAGGGTGATATAATGAATTGTATGTGGCAGTAGAGTTAAAGTTAGATTTCTCTGTAGAAATCACTGTGAAGCAAAATAAAATGAGAAAGCCATGAGCCCGTGGCTCATGCCTGTAATCCTAGCTACTTAGGAGGCTTAGATCTGAGGATCAAGGTTCAAAGACTGACCTATCACAAAAACACCTTACACTCTTCTCTCCAATGAACCAATAGAAAATGAGAAGTGGGGTTGAGGCTAAAACATTGGGCAGTAGCCTTGAGCTGAAGAGCTCAGGAAGAACAGCCAGGTCTAGAATTCAAGTCCCATGACTGCAAAACAAGAAAGAAAGAAAGAAAGAAAGAAAGAAAGAAAGAAAGAAAGAAAGAAAGAAAGAAAGAAGAAAGAGGGAAGGAAGAGGGAAGGAAGGAAAGGAAGGAAGAAAGGAAGAAAGAAAGAAAGAAAGAAAGAAAGAAAGAAAGAAGAAAGAGGGAAGAAAGAGTGAAGGAAGGAAAGGAAGAAAGAAAGAAAGAAAGAAAGAAAGAAAGAAAGAAAGAAAGAGTGATATTTCATTTCTTTAAAACTAGGACTATAAATGATTGAGCAAACAAGGAATAAGTCAGGGCATTATTCTCTGATAAGGATAATATCTTTATGCTGGTAGGAAGAGACTGGTATTCAAAAGCAGACGTTTCCACCAGAAATTGAGCCTAGTGGTAGAGTGCTTGCCTAGCATGCACAAAGACACAGGTTTTATTCCTTATTACAACATACATAGAAAAAGCCAGAAGTAATGAATTCATTGGTAGGCTTCTAGTCTTGAGAAAACCCAAGGACAGTGGTTAGGTCCTAAGTTCAAACCCAGGAATGGAAGGAAAAAAAAACAACAAAGTTTCAATCAACATAAGAAAATTAACTAGACAATGAGCTGGGGATTTTCTGGTCTTCCATGGTTCTGAGGGACAGGAGTGTTAGAAAAGGAATTTTTATAAGACTTCAAATGGAAAGAAATAAATTTCAAAATTCCCACAAATACCTAAATTGAGACTTTAGTGAGAAGTTGTAACTGAAGGGATATAGGTGTAAGACCTTACTCTCAAGAATCGTTCTTGCTTGGATCAAAGGCAAACAGACATATAAACCAAACTTGTGGCCGCTGAATCTAGAAAAAATTCTTGTTCCTCACTTAATGGTTAATAAGCAAACAGCACTGAAACTGGGTAAGCTAATCCTATCTGGTACTCAGGACCTGAGACTCTTATCAGTAGTTAACTCTAGAAAACAGGAAGTGGGGCTGTAGCTCAAGGATAGGGGTTATAGTCTTCTGCTGAAGTGTTCAGGGACAGGGCCGAGGCCTATGAACTACAAAAAAAAAAAAGAAAAGAAAAGAAAAGAAAGTTTTAAAAACATGCAAAACAGCACAATATTTAGAGTATTTCTCAAAAATAAAAGAAAGGCAGCTATTCCTCAATGTATAAACAAAACAGTATTTGAAAAAAAACAGCTGCAGGTATATTATAGGTAGTATTCAGCTTAAAACTGTAGCAATACATAGATGGGTAATTTCAATAAATATTTCCTGTGATATAAAAGAGAACTAAAACACAGAAAAACATTATTGGTCATTGTAAAATATCATTTTCTTAATAGGTTAGGGAGAAAAGCATATATTTCTCACAAATCAATTTCCACTTTTATGTTTTAAAATATCTAACACTTAGGATGGGAAAGTAAAGTCATTACCTTTACAGTAAGGAATATTTGTATCTCATGAATGTTTGTGTCTTTTTTTCTATGACTCATTTTAGATGTCCAGGTAATGGAAAATGTGTTCAAGACCTGCCAGGAAAGTCCACATGAATGTCTTTGTGAAGTAGCAGTTGCAAGTAGTATCGAAGTGGAGGAAAACGTGAGATTAGCAACAACTTTAAATTTGAGCTCTACACATAATCCAGAGCTGATTAGTAATAACGGTAACAACTTAGGGGTGAGGACTGAGGAGTTCATAAAGTGTCAGAACATGCTTCTGTCTCCTAAGCCTGATGAGATGCATACTGCATATAGATCTCGTATGTCTCCTGTTCTTAAAAAATCCATCGGATATTCAGAGCATTTTATTCATGATTGTGACAGTCCAAAAGATCTTCAGTATCATAATTCTGTTCTCCCTGCCCAAGAAATTCTTCAGGGAGGGAGGAAAACTGCTAAATGTACTGTGTGATGAAAAATATTGTACTTAACACCGACCATCACTACACATCCGAAAATGTACACAGGAGAGACTCCTCATATATGTAGTGAATGTGAGAAATCTTTCAGTAATGAAATACACCTTACAATACCTCAGAGCAAATATCCTGAGATATGTGATGCGTACATCAAGTGTGAAAATTAATTTCTGAGGAGTCAGACCTGACGCTCCAAACTCGATCTCCAAGAGGAGACAAACCTTATGAATATGAGGAACGTAATAAAATTTCTGCCCAGAATTCAGCTCTCAGCACACATCAGAGATCTCACACAGAAGAGAAATCTTTAATGGGATAAATGTGGGAAGACTTTTAGACTGAAATCATACCTCACTTTGCACCAGAGAAGACACACAGAAGAGAAACCTTATGAATGTAACAAATGTGAAAAGTCTTTCACCCAGAAGATACACCTTCGAGTTCATCAAATAACACACACAGGAGAGAAATCTTATAAGTGTAATGAATGTGGAAAGTCTTTCCAAGGGAAGGGAAAACTTCGTGTTCATCAGAGAATACACACAGGAGTGAAACCTTATGAATGTAACCAATGTGTAAAGTCTTTCCGACAGAAATCTTCCCTCAAATTGCATCAAAGAACACACACAGGAGAGAAACCTTATGTGTGCAACAAATGTGGAAAGACCTTCAAGTGGAAGTCATATCTTGATGGGCATAATAGAACACACACAGGAGAGAAAACTTATGCATGTAGTGAATGCGGAAAGTCTTTCAAATGGAAGGTAAAACTCCATGTTCATCAGAGAATATACTCAGGAGAAACACCTTATGAGTGTAACATATGTGGAAAGTCCTTCACACAGAAGCCAAACCTCAACATGCATAAGACAATTCAAACAGGAGAAAAACCTTATGAATGTAACCGATGTGGAATGTCTTTCAAATGGAATTCTTCCCTCAAATTGCATCAGAGAACACACACAGGAGAGAAACTGTACGAGTGCATCAAATGTGGTAAGACCTTCAGATGGAAGTCACATTACAGGAGGCATAACAGAATTCACACATATTAGAAACCTTAGGAATATAACCAAAGTTGAATGTCTTTCGTGCAGTATTCACCCTTCAGGAAGCGTAAGAGAGTTCACACATATGAGAAGCCTTAGCAATGTAATAAATAGGAAAGACTTTTTAGTCTGTGGAAGAAAACTCAGCTTGTGTCACAGAACCAACACAAGATAAAACCCTTAATGAATGTAGCAAATGTTCAGTCTTTTCCCCAGAAGGCACAAGTCAAGATTTATCACTAAACACCCACAGGATAGAATCCTATGAAAAAAATGAAAGGGAAATTTTTTTGAAGAACTCATAGTTGAGTTTGCATGATACATCACAGACACAGGATAAAAATCGTATGAATATAAGAATATGAAAAATCCATCATGAACGTATGCCTAAGTATAAAATGCACATAGGAGAGAAAAACCTTATGAATATTACAAATGTGGAAAGTGTTTGACCTGGAAGGCATACTTCTGTGTTCATCACAAACCTGATTCCCATAGAAGAAAAGAAAACTAATGAATACAACAAATGTGCAATGACTTTTAATCAGAAGTTAGTCTTCAGTACATTTCAGAACCTACACAATAGAGAAATTCTGAGTAATGAAAAACATTCAGCTATATATAGAATCACTGTATATGGGAGCATTAGGGTAAGTCTTCTAAACAAAGTCAACCTTCAGCAAGCATTAAGAGCACTCACAGAAGAAATAATAGCATGTAGGAAAACCTTTGTCAGGAACCTCTAAAAGCTGACTGTGTGGCTTAGTGGTAGAGTGCTAACCTATGAAGGATGAAGGCCTGGGTTATATTCCTCAATACTACGTGAAAAGAGCAAGCCAGAAGCAGCACTGTGGTTCAAATGGTAGAGTGACAACCTTGAGCAAAAGTAGCTCAGGCCCTGAGTTCAAGCCTACGGATTGGAGAGAGAGAGAGAGAGAGAGAGAGAGAGAGAGAGAGAGAGAGAGAGAGAGAGAGAGAGAGAGAGAGAGAGAGACAGAAAGAGAGAGACAGAAAGAGAGAGACAGAAAGAGAGAGAGAAAGAGAGAAAAGAGAGAAACAGGAACTTCTAAATTTTACAGAGATAGAGAAGGAGAGAGAGAAGGAGACAGAAACTAATTTCTAAACTTTACAGTCTTAATATTTCCTTACAAATTCGTCTATGTCATTCTTTCTGACAGAAGCACAGAATTCCATTGTGTAAAAATACCATATTTGATCTACTCATCAACTGACGGGCATCTGGGTTGGTTCCATACCTTTGCTATAGTAAATAGTGCTGTGATAAATGTTATTGTTCTAGTGAATTTAGTGTGTCCTATCTGGACGATTGGCAAGTAGTGAAATTGCTGGATCACAGGGGAGCTCTATGTTTAGTCTTTTTGGGATACTGCCATAGTGCTTTCCATAGTGGTTGAACGAGTTTGCAATCCCACCAGCAGTGTAGTAGTGATCCCTCCTGGCCACATCCCCTCTAGCATACGTTATTAGATTTCTGGATCTTGGCCATTCTAACTGGAGTGAGGAGGAAAAGGGAAAGAGGAACTGAAACTTTCTCTCCTTACAGATGACATGATTCTGTATTTAAAGAACCTTATAGACTCTACTCCAAAGCTGCTTGAGCTGATATAAACCTTTGGTAAGGTAGCAGGGTATAAAATTAACCCTCAATGTCAACTGCCTTCCTATATGCCAACAAATGAGAGGAATGAGGCAAGAATCAGGATAGCAACTCATTTTGCTATCAAAGAAAATAAAATACCTAGGAATTAACTTAGAATGTAAAGCACCTTTTTGATGGAACTATAAACACTGGAGAAGGAAATTAACGCAGAACTGAGGAAATGCAAAAACCTATGCTCCTGGTTTGGAAGAAGTAATATTGTAAAAATGGCAATCTTGATAAGGACTATCTACAAATTCAGTGCAATATTCATCAATATCCCAATGTCATTCTTTAAAGAAACAGAAGAGGAAATCCAAAAGTTCACTTGGAATAATAAAAGACCCCTTATAGTCTGTCTTCTTGCATGATACATAATGTTTAATCTCACCTTCTCCACCAAAATCTCACCTTTCTCATTGAGACATAGGTGGCCCTGTTTACTAGCAGCAAAGGATCAAACGCGCAGTTTCAGGTGTCACCACTGCCTCTGTTACTGGGTAGATCCAACTCTGTCATTGATTCTGAGGTCTGCTCTGGGAGTCTTGGTCACAAGTTGTTCTGTGGCATCTGCTGCCAGCCTGTGCCTATTTGCTTCCTTTTCCTCCAGCAGCCTACAACAGGGAATGAAGTTCAGGCGCTGATGCTCCACTTCATATGCAGGGCAGGATGAGCCCAACCCTCCCTCATCTTCCTCTTCCAATTTTTGGGAAAAAATGTGCTGGCAGAAGTCCTCAGGTGTGGTGCATGGCTGATCCACACTTTTAATCCAGGCTGGTCAGGAGGCTGAGATCTGAGTATGGAAGTTCCAAGTCACCTAGAACAAGAAAGTCTGATAGATTCTTACTACCAAAAATAAAAACAGCTGGGAATGGAATTTGGGCTCAAGTGGTAAAGGGCTAGTCTTGAGTACAAATGCTTAGTGCCCAGGCCCTGAGTTCAGGCTCCAGCACCGCCAACAACCTCACTTTAGTGAGATTTTAGCTTTATCCATGTACGCACATCTCACTGGAATCTTTGCTGGTAGAGATAGTCTTCATAATTTTGTCTCAAGGTAAAGGTCCTCCTGGGGTAGTACACAAAAGATGTCATTTAGAGAGGAGCCCCACTTGCTCCAGGTTTGAAGATGGCATAGGTCAAGCCAGCATGGAGTTGGCACATCAGTCTTTTTCCTAGCACCACCTACCAGTGAATGTCCAATGACATTGATTGTTGTGGGATTGTGTGATTGAAGTGCCCCATTAAGGGCAGTGTAAGCACATCCAAACTTGGATACCAGGAATGCTGAAATCTCAAAGCTAAGATTTCTGTTGGCTACAGAAATGCTGGTGTGTCTGTGATTCACTAAAAGTTCAGGTGCAAACATTCTGAAGCTTGATGCCATGTGTTTATTCCATTTAGTAAAATTATTTTAATGCACTGTATAAGTTAAAACATTTGATAAGAGTCAGGGGTAGTGAAAACATTGTTCTTAAATTCAGGTGTCTGGCAGGGTGATGGGGGGGTGTTGGTGGCTGGGACTATGAAGCTGGAGCTGCTATCAAACCATGGATCATATTCCTCTTTATCTGGGAGAAATGACTCCAAAGATGAAATTTGAATGGTGAGGAAAACATGATGATGTACTCAGGAAATTTCTCCTAAACAAATGCTCATGTGGAAGTGGGATGGGGGCTGGGCATATCTGAGGCAGAGCTTAAGGGGGCTTCTCATGGCGTTGAGAACGTTCCTTGCGACTTCAGGCATGCAGCAGGGTGTTTTAGATGACCATTGTGAGATGGATGGAATAAGACTGGAGACAAGATGAATGCTGGCATCCTGCAATGCTCTTGCATGAGTGGCTGGTGGCTCACCTGAAAGAACTAATTATGTCTAAAAAAGAAATCAGGAATTTGTTTTGATTAGATAATACCTGTAATCCGAGGCATATTCAGGATCCTGATCTTAGTATTGTGGTTTAAAACCAACCCAGCAAAGGGAAAAATGCATGAGACTCATACTCCCAGTTTAGAGCAAGAACAAAGATTGAAGTAGAGGTGTGGCTCAAGAGCTAGAGTGCTACCTTGAGCAAAGAAAAGCTAAGAAAAAGCTCCAGGTCTTGAGTTCAAGGCCAGGAATGAAAGAAGGAAGGTAAAAAATGGAAGTATGTGAGGAAGGGAAATATATGAATGAAAGAGAGAAGGAACTAGAAATTTAAAACTAGAGAATATTTAAAAGTCATCAGTCCTTCTAAGAAAAGTGTTGGAGTATCGGTTCTATATGTGGTGAACTGGAAGCCCAGCAGTGATTTGTTAACCAAAGAGTCACCATGATGAGCAAAGGATAGAAATCTGCATGAGCCTCTTAGCGGATGGAGTCACAGAAGAGAACCTCAGCTCCCATCCCATAGTTACAAGTATATAGAGATGGGGAAGTTGGCATCACCTTGATGTCATTGTGTCCATGGAGACTGGAAGCCATGGCTCTGTGAAAGCACAATGTTCTGGTTACTGAGCTGGGAGGCTGAGGAGAGCCAAGTCCTGGCCATGAAGAAATCAGGATGGCAGCAGAGCAACTCTGCTGCAGTGTGTGCCTGCTTGGCTGTTCTTATTCTGTGGTGGATCAGGCCGGAGCGGGTGATAGTAACTGTTTTGTGGTCACAAGCCCTTCACCAAGAGCTTCCTCTGGGATCCTCATAAGCTACAGGGTGGCTGGTGGTGGGATGTGTGTGGGGTGGAAGTGACAGAGGGATGGACGCATGGCAAGGTGGGTGAAGAGATGAGAGGAATGATGAGAGCCCAGTTCATTGGTTTCCAAGGTTAATGGGTGGGAGGTAGAGAGGCATGATGGAGGAATGATGGAGGCAGGGGAAGGTGGTGACAGAGTGAGGCCCTCTGTAGTGCCAGCCTGGCCATCATCTGAAGCCCATAGGCAGCTTCCTGATCCTTCACTTAGTCCTGCTCCTTGTGGAGGGAATGTCACGTGTACCCAGAGCTAGGGGTGGGGCAATGTTAGTAGCACCTGGAGAACCATTGGCCTCTACCTGGGTGAGGGGTGGTTATGGCTCCCATGCTGGGTGGCCTGATAGCTATGGAACAGATCTCTCCTTAGCTACCACAGTCAGTGGCTGCTCTCCATCTAGGGTTAGGGCACCTGCTCAGCCATCAGGACACCCCATGCCAGGACAGAGGCCTACAATTCAGATGGCAGCACAGGGGTGAAGATGATCTCACCGTAGCCCTAGTTACATGGCTGCCCCAGCATGCAGGACAGGATGAGCTGGGGGAAGATGTTCTCTGTGTTTTTCCACAGCCTATCCCGGCATCTTCTTGTGTCTGATTAGACCAAGAGAGTACCAGGTTCCCTCTCATAGTCCTGGTTCTTTTTCTTTTACAGTCATGAGGCTTGAACTCAGGTCCTGGGTACTGTCCCTGAGCTCTTTTGCTCAAGGTTGATGCTCTACCATTTGAACCATAGTGCCATTTCCAGCTTTTCCTTTTCATGTGGATCTCTGATATGTCCAGTGCTGTGCCTGCAGGGAGGCACTCACCCCACAGACAGAGCCACCTCTGCCGTGACTGTGACTGCCCACAACCCTCACACCCACTCCTTGCACACCCCTCGACTCCAGTTTTAGCTCCTCTTGGACTGGGTGTCCAGCCTACCCCTTCCTACACTCACAAAGGGTCTACAATTGTCTTCCCAGGGTCCTTTCTTCTGCCAGCCTGAGTACAGACTGTGCACATCTTGACGATCACAGAGCTCAAAGCCAAAGGCTGAGATGCAGAAGGGGGTGACCCAGTAGCTGCACAGGGCCTATGGATCATCCTGTGCATCCCCCAGCCTGTGACTTCCCCCACCCCCTTGGCAGGGAAGCTCCATGCCCACATCCTGATCCCTGGTCCCCTCCAATTCCATTCTCCCTTGGATTTTGCAGACTGTCTACCAACAGGATATAAAATTCTATTCATCACTTTATGTCCTTATCACTGATTTGCCCCAGGAGAAGAAATATGCACTTCATGTGAGTGTTTTACAGGGCAGGAGGGCTCCCTAGGATCAGAAGCCACAGGAGGGGTGCAGATGGGGGAATGCTAGGGGCCCCAGTGGACAGTGGGAGTTAGGGCACAGTTGGTTCTTTCTGCAGGGTTGACACCGCTTCACAAACCCAACAGAATGAGGTTCACATTACAGATGTCAGAGACAGTGCAGATTGCCAATGGGCGCAGGGGTCACTGTCACCCCCAGATGCTGGCTGCATGCTGGGATGCACGCAGAGATGTTTTCAAGATCAGATAATGAGGATGTTGCAGGGTGTAACCATTCTTTTCAGATGGCTCTCTAGCTCTCTTGAGCTTCATCTCTATCTTTGGCTTTTTCTTGGCAGTTAACTGGAAATGAGAGTTTCATGGACTTTCCTTTCTGGACTGGCTTCAAACAGAAGCTATGCACAGTTTTCAAACCATACCCTACTGAAGAAGGGAAGCTTGATCTGGTGCTTAACTGGTTTGCACTTTGGCTCCGTTTGCTATGCCTCACGGGAGGGGGCTCATCATTTGTAGACTAAGATCTCATGACCTTCAAAGCCAAATGCTACCTGAAAGTTCAGGGTCCCAGCCTATGTGTTGGGCCGGGGTGAATACATTCTCTGTTATGCTGGGTCATCAACCCATGTTTTAAGCTGGAAGTAGGCAGTGCCGCATTTGATAAGAACATCTGCCAGAGATTTTCACCTCATGAAAGCAGATTCTAAATTTGTATTCCATTTCCTGTGGTGGAGAAATCCCCTCCAAGTTAGACAGGCTCACATCCACCTGCAGGTCACACTCCTAATGCACCCTTGAGTGTCCTCATGGTATTGGGATCTAAGTTTGTAGGGAATGCTGCTTTAGTCCATGAATTAGCTGGACAAGTGATGACAAACGTGTTGGGGATTAATATGAGAACAATTTAAGAAGCCCTGGAGGAGCATCAACCTGACCCTCTGTGGTGCTATAAATCTGATAGGATGTTCCAGACTGAGAAACAATCACATGGCTTTGTGTTTGGCATCCAGACAAGTGAGTGCATGTCTTAGCTGTCAGCCAATACAGAGGAGGACATGAATAAGTGGGTGGAAAGCATCTGTCAGACCCCTGTCTGGGGGCAGGTGGAGAGAACATAGGAAGGTAGATACCATGGCTGTGGTGGGGCCAAAAAAAGGGTAAAAGAGGCAAAGGAACCAGGTACTGGTAGCTCAAGACTGTCATCCTAGCTACTCAGGAGTTTGAGATCTGAGGATCACAATTCAAAGCCAGCCCAGGACAGAAACTCCATGAGACTCTTATCTGCAATAAACTACTGAATGCAAGAAGCTCAAGCTCAGTGACAGCATCCAGGCCTAGCGTTCAAAACCGAGGACTGGCAGAAAAAAGTATCAAAGGACAAGAAGCTGGCCAAAAGTTAGAGGGACTCTATCTTGACAAACAATACAATGGTAAGTTGCACTCAGAAGACTTGCACAAAATCTGGAAATGCCTGAGACCTATCTATGTATGTTTCCTGTTTGTCTAAATACATATGTTTATGCATTTATATATTAGTATAGAGAGACAGATCAATACATATGACTATACATATATACATAGCCAGACACTTATGGGTGGGTGGTATACTGTGTGAGAGTTTGTGTTTGTGTTTTGTGGATGGCTATCTCTGCTTAAGAAAGATAGAAAATATGTAAATACCTTTAAAAAAAGTTGAAAAAAATATAGAGAGACATAAGCTCTTGAGGGAATCTGAAATGACAAGATTATTCACAGGCACGTTTATCCTTATGGATTCCTCAGCAAGTTTTAATTTTTTTCATTATTTTCTTTCTTTTTTTGAACCAGTGCTAAGGATTTCTCTCAGGGACCAGGTGCTGCCAATTACTAATTTTCTCATGGCTGGTACAAGAGGAACTGAGCCACAGTTCCACTTTTGCCTTATTTATTCGTGCTTAACTGAAGATAAAGATTTCTATCAGTGACTTTCTTTCAGGGGCTGGATTCTAACGAGGATCCTCAGACCTCAGCCTTCTCTATAGCTACAATTAAAAATATGAGAACCCAGCACTGGGTTCCAATGCACAGGGCAAGAAATTGAGTGAATCTCTCAACTCCAATTAGCTATAATAAGCTACAAGTGAAAGACCAATACCTTTGAGGAAAAGATGCTGAGGGTTATCACACAGGCCCTATGAATAAGCCCTAAACCCTGTACACATGTGTGCATGCACACATTGGCAGATACACACACACATGCACACACACAATATTTCAGGCAATATTGTATTTTGAATTAATATCCAAAGATTGGACAACAGGATAGCAAGTAATAAAATCTGTTTTTCTTGTCTACATTGAGGGAAAGGGATAAGTCACAAGATGCAGAAGCAAAGAATTCAGAGGCAAATGCTGTGAGTGAACAACTTGTAAAAAGCACATTTCTTTTCTTTTCTTTTCTTTTGTTTTTTCTACCATTCCTGGGGCTTGAACTCAGGCCCTGAGCACTGCTCTTGGCTTTTCCCAAGTCTAGCCCTCTGCCACTTGAGCCACATTGCCATATGGATTTTTATATCTGTGTGATATTAAGGACTCAAACCTGGATCTTCATGGATGCTAGGCAAGCACTCTACCACTGGGCCAAACTCTAAACCCCGATTAAGTATTTATAAATAGTCATCATCATCATATCAAAATATCCTTTCTCCTACAAAGAATGAACACTTATCTATGTCTGTAAGACTTTTTTTATGTCACCAATGATTCTGTGATTTTCCCACTTGCATTTTTACAGATGACAGCACAGATATTCATCAGGAAGAAAAATAGATTAGGATACAGAAACCTAACAACGTCCTAGTAGATTGAAGTGAAAAATATGTGCAAGATGGCCTGGGTCTTTCATCTATTTGTAGAGTGCTTGGCTACCACACAAAAAGAGTCCGGTTTGATTCTGCAGTACCATATACATAGAAAACGCTGGAAGTGGTGCTGTGGCTTGGTGGGACAGCTATAGCCTAAAGAAAGCCTAAGAACAATGGTTAGGCTCTGAGGTCAAGTCCCAGGACTAGCAAAAAAAATGTGCAAGAGGCAAAATGCAAGCTGAGAAGGCACTGTGAAGCAAAATGTCTTGTGAAGGGTAAGGGGAATAGTGACAGTTAAGTTTGGATCTTACCTAAGAAAGGCTCCTTGAGCCTGAGACCAGGCTAGCACTTACGCCTAGTTAATGACTTGGGATTTGAACAAAAAGGTGTGCTGTTTACTACATCCATATGTGAGGTGGGAAGGGAGATTCAGCCTCCAGTATGTCTTTGGGGAGGTCTTCTGTGAGCAAGGAGCTTTGGTCATTGGGCCTTGAAAGATGACCCTACCTCCCTCACAATGGAACAGAATATGGAACCCTGGTAACCAAGCCACTGTATGTGACAACCAGCTCAAGTCAGCTCCCTTGGCCTGTGGCTCAGGAGGAAGAAAGATGTTGCTGTGCAGTTGCCAAAGGTCAGGAGGATCGGATCTCAGGCATGAGAGATATGGATGTCTCACTTGAAGAAGTAGATGCTGGATCAGGGCCAAGAAAAAATTCCAGTATTTCAGGCATTTCTCTAGGAAGAAAGCCAGGAAACTCCAGGGAAACTCCGATGAGGTATATTGAGAGGAAACCTATTTGAACCCATCATCATGCCCACAAACTACAACCTTCTTGTGTGCTTTCAAGTGACTATACTGAGATTAGAGTGTGTCATTTCCAATCTACTCTATACCAATTCCTCAGTGTGAAGTGTGGTCCCATTCCTACGTTTGAAATATCCACTGTTTGCCAATAAAGTGTGATGGTAAGTCAGCTCAGACTCTGAATGAGCCTTGTAACCTATGGATCCTGGAGGAAGGCCTGTTGGAGATGCTGCTGACAAAGCTGATCCCTGCCTACCAGAAAGGTGATCTCTTTTATGTGGGAAACTTCCTGCACAATTTCAAATAGTGGAGGACAATGTAGTAGTTGCTGGAAATTCTCTTGAAAAAGTGAGTGTTCCCCCTCCAAACCCAGGTTTGCTCACCCCTACTGGCCAAGTCTTGGAATACTTGGCTCCTCTCTGAGCCTGTTTGGTTCACTGGGGTGTTCACAGGGGAGCTAAGCATGATACAAGTGGGCAAACTACTTTATTATGACTGGGACACCATGCCATTTCATTTCCCTCACAAGCTACTGGAGTCTCAACAGTGTGCTTACTGAGAAGTTGGATTTCAGGCATGAGTAAGTGGCTCCCAACTGCAGCCCTCACCTAGGTGACATCCTAGGAAATCCCATTTCCCAGTAAGAAATGAGGTGTCAGTACTAATGGCGGAGGCCTGTGAAATACTGGAGTCAGAGGAAAAGCTGGGGGCTGAATCACTTTTGAGCCATCAGGGAGGGATTGTGATAGCTTTGCCTGTTAGAACCTGAAAGCATTTACATTTTGGTGTGTGGTCCAGTGCTGCCACTTGAACCTGAACCCAGGTCTAAATACCATTCCTTTGGTGTTCAAAAATTAGCACTGTACCATTTGAGTCATAGGTCAAGTTCTGGCTTTTTGCTGCCTAATTGAAGACAAGTGCCTTTAGACTTTTACTGACTAGACTGGCTTTCCACTGTGATCTTCAGAGCTCAGCCTGCTGGGTGGCTAAGATTAGAGGAATGAGCATTTAGTTCTTTATTTAGAGCATTCACTTATTGATTTATTTAGAGCATTTACTTAGTTAATTTAAGGTGCGTTTACTTTGGACAGATGCATAGAGGCCTCTCTCAGAAGCTTCTGGAAGTGGGGTGTAAAAGTCATCCTGTTCTCGAGTGTCTCTTACCCCCCTCCCAGCACATAAGTGCACATCTCTGCAGGACAGCCACAGCATTAGAATCCTGCAAGAAAGGGGCTTTGGTAAAAGGCTCAGGATGGAGAGAGAAGGCTCTCACTTTCCTTGTACCGAATGTGCCCACAGCATCATGTGTTCCATCTATACGATGTGAATGGACTTCTACCCGAGTGATTTCTACGAGTTCAAGAACTGCCACACCTGACACAACTCAAGCTCTATATGAGGCTCCACATGTCTGCTTTGGACCTGCTCTTCTAAACACTAACTTTTTGACCAGCTGGAGGAATGTGCGACCAGTAAGACCAAGAAAAAGTAGAAGTCCTGGTGTGGGTGCCTCAGAACCTGTGAGTAGGAAGCCCATGTGGTCTAGATATTGGTTGGCCCTTACTTCTACAGAGCTTGGCAAAATGCCCTTTATGGGTGGTGTCAGCCAGGTAATGTCTGTCCTCTGAAAGGACTCAGGAATAAGCAATCATTAGAAAGACCCTACACCTCCTCAGTGTTCAGTCCAAACTCCAGTTCTACAGGTTCCTCCATTAGATCCTCATGGAAGTTGAGTGACACTTCAACTTGCAGAGTCCACTCTGTCCACTCTGTACCTATTTCCATTCTTAGGTTTGGGTCATCGTGGAAGAGCTTATCCTGAACTCCGGATGAAAAACCCACCAATGGAGCTGGTGACTGATGGAGACTGAGAATCATCACTGCACTCCAGAAAGCATGGGCCTTCTGTAGTAATTACCAAAGAGGTTTAGAGTCCTATGGATATAGCTTTTGCTCTGAACCCCATATGTGACACAGTTGAACCTGCAGATACTATGGAGGAAGAAAAAGAGCAGCCAGATTTCCTTCCGTTTCCTTTCACACTCCACCCAGAGTCAGTCCATCTGAGTCAGAGTAACACTCCACTTATTGTGCAAGCTGAAGGGGCACACGCTGGGCTCATGGAAAATGTCCCCATGGGAAGCAGCAAGTGTACTCTCAATACTGGATTCATTGGAGGAAAATGAATCCATCCTCACAGAATATCCAGACCCATCCATCTCACTAAAAGAGACTCAATCTCCATTCGACAAACATGAATCCATCCCCCTCTTAACTCAGGAAGGACATTCTGTTTCTCATGAGGAAGGAGACCCTTCTGAGGACTCTGAAGTAGAATTACTGTCTGAAGGCAACTTGGAGGCCAGTCTGGATTTAGAGCTTCCCTGTCCCCTTCCTAAAAAGACGTCTCTTTATCTTGCTCTCATGATTCTTGTCAAGTATTCATTGTATTTACTTTGCTAACTATTAAACTCTCATTGTTAATATTATGGTGTGCAGTTCTTCAGTGCTTATTAAACTGTGTTTTATTTTCCACTTATAATGTGAGACCTCAGACACATAGGTCCTGGGTGGGCCAAAAACCAGACAGGTCTGGTCCCATAGAAGACAACCTTACTGGATATACAGGGAACTATGAAATGCATGGAATCACCAGGAATCCAGGCCAGGCCTCCATGGAAAGACAAGTCAGCTACCAAAGCTTAAGGACAGAGCAGATGCCTGGAAACGTGTTTTGTCAATCGGGAGAAGTGCCAGAGTAACTGTAATATTATGTGGGACTCTGTTCTGTGAGTTCAAGTCTGTTTATATATCCATTGTGCTTTGTACAAATATTTAAGAAAATTAAAACTCCACAATAGCATCAAAAATCTACTTTGGCTTTGAATGTGGCCTAGTTGTAGAGTGCTCGCCTAGTATACAAGAAGACCTTGATTCAATTCCTCGACACTGCATACACAGAAAAAGCAGATGGGGCACTGTTGCTCAGGTGTGAGAGTGCCCCCCTTGAACAAATGTGGCCAAGGACAGTTCCTGGTCTCTCAGTTCAAGCCGCAGGACTAGCCAAACAAGAAATCATACCATTTTCCACACATTTGGAAATAAATCTGTTTAACGAACCCTACTTCTTTTTTGCCAGTCCAGGGTGTGTGCCACCAAGCCAAACTACTGGCCCCCAACCTTACTATTTTTAATCATTTAATTTTTTTACATAATCATATTTCATGCTGTCTGTATTAATACCATAAACAGTATGCTTAGTGTAATAATGTTAAAGGTAAAACATAAGAAATTAATAACTAAAATTCCTTTTATATTAGTTGTATAGCATTACTACAATTTTATGAGAAGAATTACTTAGAATGTTTATTTTAGAGTTCAAGTAATCCATTTTGATAAATATATCAACCTACATCATTTATTTGAACACATTTTTAACTATTTTTTTCAGGAATGAAAATACATATATATTTGTTGTAAATGAAATTTATGACTTGGGGGGAAGGGAAAGAGAAAACGGGGGAGGGGGTAATAGTGTTTACAAGAAATGTACTCATTACATATGTAACAGCAATCTCTTTGTATATCACCTTGAACAACAAATTTTTTGAAAAGTACAATAAGTTTAAATGTCTACTTTGTGCAGAATTTTTTTTTGCCAGTACTGGGCTTAGACTCAGGACCTGAGCACGATCCTTGTTTTTGTTTTTGTTTATTCTTAAGGCGCAAGTTCTATCACATGTGCCACAGCACCACTTTTATCTTTTTTTATCAATGTTGTGCTGAGGAATTGAACTTGGGTCTTCATTCATGCTCGGCAAGAACGCTTCCACTAGGTTTAACTTATGGCCCCAGTGGGAAGGAAGTTTTCCATAAAATATGTAGGAAATATGTACACTAAGGAAAAGCCATCAAAAATAGAAGAAAAATTATATACTTAGATAACAACATGCCAGTATTATGGCCGATCTCTGTAATTCTAGCTTCAAGAGTGGCCTATTTGGACCGGGAGTTGGCTGGCTGAAGTAAAGTGCTATCCTTGAGCAAGCCCTAGGATAGTGCTCTGGCCATGAGTTGAAGCCATAGGACATGCAAAAAATAATAATTTAATGCCCATGACTGGTGGCTCACCCTGGTAATCCTAGCTACCCTGGAGGATCGAGGTTCAAAGACGGCCCAGGCATAAAAATCTGTGAGAATCTTATTTCCAAATAATCCAGAAAATTCAAAATGACAATGTGCCTCAAGTGGTAGAGCTCTTGCCTTGAGCTGAAGAGCTTAAGGTAAACATCCAGGCCCAGAGTTCAAGCCCCATGAGTGAAAAAAAGAAAAAGAAAAAGAAAGCCCTTATCTAAGGCTGGAGTGCACACTAGTGGTAGTTTGCTTGCCTAGTATGCACAAAGCCCTGTGTTCAATTACTCTGTACCACTTACACCAAAAAAAAGCTGGAAATGATCTCAGAAGGTTGGGTTCTGAGGATCACAGTTCAAAGCCAGGCCAGACACTAAAGTCCATGAAACTGTTACTTCCACTTAAGCACCAGAAAACCAGAAGTGACACTGTGGCTCAAGGTGTTTAAGGTTGTAGCCTTGAGCTGAAGAGCCCAGGGACACTGCCCAGGTGCACAATTAAAGTCTTACAACCAAGATTGAGAGAGAGAGAGAGGGAGAGAGAGAGAGAGAGAGAGAGAGAGAGAGAGAGAGAGAGAGAGAGAGAGAGAGAGAGAGAGAGAGAGAGAGAGACAGAGACAGAGACAGAGAGAGACAGAGAGACAGAGACAGAGAGAGAGAGAGAGGCAGACCGACAGAGACAGACAGAGACAGAGAGACAGAGACAGAGACATCAAACAGTCAGACACTGCTGGCTGAAGCGTGTAATTCTACGTACTATGGAGGCTGAACTTGGAGGATCTTGGTTCAAAGCCCAAAGCCAGCCTGGACACATATGTTTGTGAGACTTACATCACCAATTAACTACCAGAAACCAAAAATGGCGCTGTAGAGGAAGAGCGCTAGCCTTGAGCTGAAGAGGTCAGGGACAGTCCAGGCCCAAAGTCCAAGCACCATGACGAATCAATAATATAAAAAGAAGATAGCTAATAGTAATGATGAATAATTTTGGGCTGGGAGTTTGGCCTAGTGGTAGAGTGCTTGCCTAGCATGCACGAAGACCTGGGTTCAATTCCTCAGTATCACATACATAGAAAAATGCTGGAAGTGGTGCTGAGGCTGAAGTGGTAGAGCCCTAGCCTTGAGAAAATATAAGGACAGTGCTCAGTCCCTGAGTTCAAGCCCAGGACTGGCCAAATCAAAAGTAGTGGAGCACTGGCATTGAACTGAAGATCTGAGGAACAGCCCAGGCACAGAGTTCAAGCACCACAAACAACAACAACAAAATCTATGAAATGGCAGTGGTGGTTTTAAGCTAAGCAAAAATAGAGTAGAAACTGGTAAAATACATATTTGTGTGTAAGCAAAATAGCCAGACTTATGCATTAGAACAGGATAGCAACTTGAAAAAAAATTTTGTTTTCCATCTCACTAGGTCCTGTGTCTTAATTTATTCAAGTAAGTAAAATGCTGGGTTTTATAATCGTTGCTCTGAATATTAGAAAATCATAATATCTCTCATTAACCAACAAAGACCAGGAACTGGGGCTTCGTCCAAATGGCAGAGTATCAGGCAAGAGAAGAAAAAATTGAAGTAAGAACTTGAAGTTCTTGATCCAGAACCTGCATAGTAACAGAGCAGCAGCCTGGTGATGGTACCTCACACCTATAATCTTAGCTACTCAGGAGGCTAAGATCTGAGAATCAAAGTTTAAAGCCAGCCAAAGTACCCAGTTAACTGCCAGAAAAACCAGAAGTGGCACTGTGGCTCACAGATTAAAGCACTAGCCTTGAGCTGAAGAGCTCAGGGACAGTGCCCCGGCCCAGAGTTCAAGCCCCACAATTGACAAAAATCAAACAAGCAAACAAAACTCACAAAGAAGCCTGCAGACCACAGTGGTTCTGCTGAGTCTCTTTTCTATGGGGATCAGGAAACATTTCACTTTTTCTGTCTCTTCCAATCTCAACATTCATACTAAAATAAGACTGTGTTGAAAGTTTCAATTTATAAAAATGTTTTTCATGAAGCACCCTGAAATATTCATCGCTTATATCTCAATTGAAGATAGTTGATTTGGGGCTGCATTGGTAGAGCGCTAGCCTTGAGCAGAAAAGGTCAGGGATAGAGCTGAAGCACTCAGTTGAAGACCCAGTGCCAACACACAAAAGAAATTATGCACTTTATACATATTTTCTAATTTCTTAATGAATTTTTCAGTCTGTATAAATATAGGGTACATTCCTTGTTACTTAAGTAAGATTGCTCTTTTTTTTTTTTTTTGCCAGTCCTACGGCTTGGACTCAGGGCCTAGACATTTTCATTGGACTCGCTTGCCCAAGGTGAGTGCTCTGCCTCTTGAGACACAGCGCCACTTCTATTCTGAGTATGCGGTACCGGTGAATAGAACCTAGGTCTTCATGCATTCTAGGTGAGCACTCTACCATTAGGCTACATTCCCAGGCAGTGAGATTCCTCTTACAGTCATTGTGTGTTCACAGAGTTTGATCTCACACACAGTAGGGCCCTGGTTGGCTTTGACCTGTGATCCTAAGCCCTGAGCCTCCTAAGTAGCTGAAATTAAGTTGTGAGCCAGCATGATGGCTTCCATTCTTTTTTCTACAAAAATATATGTAGTTATCTAAAATATATCTATACCCGAAAAAAATGAATCTCTCCCGAACAAATCTTCAAAGAAACAACCATCCTATTAAAATGTGGGCTAAAGACTTAAAAGAGTATTCTCTGAAGGAAAAATTAAAATGGGCTTTAGACACATGAAGAAATGCTCCATATCTCTAGCAATAAGGGAAATGAAAATCAAAACAACTTTGAGATTCCTCCTGACTCCAGTCAGAATGGCCATTATCAAAAAATCTAATAAGAGATACTGGTGGGGAAGTGACCAGGGGGGATCACACCTACACTGTTGGTGTGAGTGTAAACTCGTTCAACCACTAGGGAAAGCAGTGTGGTGGTTCCTCAAAAGACTGAACATAGAGCTCCCCTATGATCCAACAAATCCACTACTTGGCATCTACCCAATTGTCCAGAAAAAAGGACATACTAAAGCCACTACCACAATGATGCTCATTGCAGCACTATTTACCATAGCAAAGCTATGAAACCAACCCAGATGCCACTCAGTAGATGACTGAATCAAGAAGATGTGGTACTTATACACAATGGAATGCTATGCTGCCATCAGAAGGGATGACATCGCCCCATTTGTAAGGAAATGGAAAGACTTGGAAAAATTCATATTAAGTGAAGCAGCCAGACCCAAAGAAACATAAGCTCAATGGTTTCCCTCATTTGTAATAATTAGTTCACATCTAGGACTCTCCTAGCAGAGGATTACAATAACTCAAAAACCTAGGTATATAAGGTCATATAGGATGAGACTAAATGAAAGGATCTCTAGGATATGGGAACAAGAGCTATATCTTGTGTCATCGTTGCTCTTAATCTTGTGTGATTTTTGTCCTTAATCTACTATGTTATTTCTCATCTCTTATTTTGCCCTTTGGTTAATGTCAGATTGTTACTGTATCTGATTTTTCCCTGGCATATTGTATATATGTTTATTTGTTTATGTCAAATAGGAAAGGGAAGGGGGGAAACAAGATGATTGGAAAGGGGAGGGGAGAGGGAACTGGTGACAAAAACATGTAGAGTGGAATAAATGTGTGAGAAGTAATGCAGTCCACTACCTGTAAATGTAATCATAACCCCTCTATACATTACCCTGAAAATAAAAAAGAGACTATAAAAATATCTGTAGAAAATGAGGTTGGATGATGGAAACAACCAGATGCCCTTCTACAAAAAATGTGATACACGCACGCACACACACACACACACACACACACACACACACACACACACACACACAAACGCACACACACACAATGGAATGATACGTAGCCAACCGACAAGATAAAATAATGGCATTCTCGGGGAAGTGGATGAAAAGGAAAAAAATCATATTAAGTGAAGTAAGCCAAACTCAAAGGAACATAGGCCCAAGAGTCTCCCTCATTTGTCAAATTCAGTAGAAACCTTGGACTCTGCTACCAGAGATTTACAATAGAACAAAATCTAGAGACATCGTGACAAATAGTATGACACTAAATATAAGGACCTCCAAGATAAAGAAACAAAACTCATATAATGAGTGATTGTTGTCCTTAATGAACTATGTGATCTCTTATCTCTTTTGCTATCCCTTGGTTATATCATATTGTTACAATATTTCACCATGTTTTCTGATATATTTCATATGTGCCTAATTGGTTATTTGAAATTGGATAGGGAAGGGGGGAAATGAACATGAATGGGGGTAGGGGAAGGGAAATGGGGACCATATCATTACATGGGGTATCAAAGTTTGAGAAGTAATGCACCTTCTATCTGGTGAATATAATGTAACCCTTCTATAAATTACAATAAATATAAATACATAAAAAGAAGATCTGCACAGAAAAAAATAATAATGGCATTTTTGGGGTAGTGGATGAAATTAGAGTGAATCCTGTTGAGTGAGATAAGTCATGACCAAGGAACAAAAGGTACATGATATCCTTAATATATGGATATTAGTTTCAAACAGTAGTAGAGCGATGATTGAATAGTTGATACCCAAAGTTCTGGACATAATTTTGGAGATATAAACATAACTACATAGACATAAAAATCTAGGATAGACTATACCCTCTATAGACATGTGTATTATTATAGATTAATCTGTATCTATGACATACAAAGACTCAGCTTAATTTTTGCTATATTCTAAAATCTATGTGCCAGTGATTGTATAGCAATTCCCTTCTTGAATACTTGTTGGTTAAACATGACATTTGAAATATATTGTAAAATTCAATGTTAATAAAGTTTTTTAAAAAAGAGGCTAGAGGTAAATACCACTAATGTACTTGCTCTAAGTGGTACTGAAATTTTCTTAATGAATCAAGGGGTTTTATTACATCTTTATGCAATTATTTTAGTTCTGAGTGTTCTACACTCAATGATACTTCTGGAAAGATGATATAGCTGACTGTGTAGATGGTATGAAGACATACTGGCCTAAACGTAGAATAAAGCATTGGTAAGTGGCTGTTAGCTGTCCAGATTCTACTGGAATATGTGGAATGAATTTATTAAGCACAATGCAGGCTCTTAGTCAGATCAGGATCAAGATTATGTGGTTCCATGAGATGAATGAGGAAAGATCAGAAAAATCTACTAAGATATCCACATATACTTTTTAAACTAAGGTATCTGGACTCCTTTTTTTTTCTTTCTTGGTGGGGAGGTTGAACTTTGGACCTGGGCAAGGTCTCTTAGTTCTTTTTCCTCAAGGCTAATGCTGTACCGGTTTTAGCCACAACTCCACTTAGTTTTTGGGTGGATAAGTGGAGAGTAGAATCTTACATTTTTTTTGTTTTCGTTTTTTGCTTGCAAAGGCTTTGATTCACCTTCTCCCTGGCTAGTAGAATGACAATTATGACCCTCCAGCGCCTGGCTAGTGATTTTTTGAAAATTGGACTTTCTTCCAAATCACGTAACTGGTTCCTAGCAAAGTTTTGAAGCCTGACTTAAATGTGACAGATTTTTGTCACTTGGAGACACTCTGTGCTGAACGTTAGAAATCTACCAGCTGAGTCACAGTGGCACTTCCAGTTTTTTGTTTATGTGGTGCTGAGGAATGGAATCCAGGGTTTCATACATGCTAGGCAAGCTTCATTTTCAGCCCAAGGTTTTATGTTTTGTTTTTTCAGTGTTGTTGCTTCTAAGGTACTGTATGATGTTCTTTCATTTTCTTTGCTTTTTACCTCTTTTCTTCTTTTTCCTTTAGTTTTATTCTCTGTAGTCACTGTGTTGAATTCGGGTACCCTGTGTCTTGTACATAGGTTTATGTGATTTGGGGAATGGAGAGGGTATAATAAAATGGTAAAAAAAAAAAAAAACAAAGGAAAAAGGGTGAACCAATTGAACAGTGATACTTGGAAGACACTAAACGAAAATGAACTGAACAATCTGGGTGGAGAGGGGGCTGAGGGTAGGAAAACAGAGAAAAATGAGGGAGGGGATAACAATTTTCTTAAGAAATATGTTCATTACTTATGTAACCGTATGCCAACTATATATTGACTTAACAAAAAAAATTAACTTAAAAAATAATTTAGCCGGGTATGGTGGCTCACACTTGTAAATGTAGCTACTCAAGAGGCTGGGATCCAAGGATAGCAGTTCAAAGTCAGCCTGGGCACTGAAGTCCATGTGACTCTTATCTCCAATTAACCACCAGAAACCCAGAAGTGGCCCTATGGCTCAAGGGATAGGGCAGTAGTCTTGAGCTGAAAAGCTCAGTGAGAAGACCCAGGTGCAGAATTGCAGTCCCATGACTTGAATGATGAATGATACTAGCCAGGCTCTGTGCGCTCACACTTGGAATCCTATCTACACAGAATCAGGTTTGAATCCAGCCCAAACTCATTTACAGTTCATTACCAAAAATCTGGAAGTGGAGCTGTGGATAAAGTGGTAGAACACTAGCCTGAAGCAAAAAAAAACTTTTAAGGACAGTTCCCAGGCCCTGGGTTCAAGTCCCAGGACTTGCATAAAACAACAAAATGTGACGCTGAGTCCTCCATCATTTGGTGTTATAGTTCAATATTCTTGATATGCGTCTTAGAAATTAAGTCCCTAGCAAATACTCTACCCTGAAATTCTGCTTCATAGCTGATTCATAGAATTTCAGCATCATTACTATCACCTTCCAGTTAGCATAGCAGTCTACTACTGAAAATTTGAAGAAAACTTTTGAGTAATCCTAATAAATCTGTGTATCATCTGCACACACATCAAATCAGCAGGAGCTATGTTCTACTATTATCTAAATGTCTTTAATCACTTCTTGACTTAATGAGCCTTAAAACATATGAAATAGTTATGAAACTAACAGTCACCATTCTTCTACCTAATATTGTAATATAAGTTTATAAATGCAAGGACTATTCTGAAGTGTGCAGAAGATAGCTTCTAATTATAATATTCTCATGAAGTATAGTTTTTAAGAAACATGTTGCTTGCTTTGGGAAAGCAAAGGCAAGGAAAAATGATATAAGTAAGTTCCCTATTTATCAGAAGGAAAATACTATTGGGTTTAGATCAACTTCATTCATTCCGTGCTGATGAAACAAATATTTGCAATTCCTGAGGCCAATCACTTCATTGTGATGCACAATCAGCCAGCTTAGATCAATCTTCCAAATAAGGAAAGGAACAAATGAGAAGCAATTAAGGTTTCCAAAATGAACCAGGTGGTGGTGGCAGCTCACACTTGTAATTCTATCTACTCAAGGCCTGAAATCCAAGGATCTGAACTAAGTCTGTCTGTTATTAAAATATTACTCTCTGTAACATCATCTCTGTTATCACAGCCCAGCTGATACACTCTGCCCAACAGGTTCCAAACACCAAAGTCCATCTCCTATCTGAAATACTATCAAACATACTCGCATATTATTTCCTCTTTGGGAGATAGTTGAAACATGTACCAGAAACATTTCCCTGGCTTCAGAGTGGAAGTGGAAATATATACTCACTAGAATCCCATCTAGTAAATTACAGTCAATCATCGTTCCTCACATCTTGTTAGTTAAATTGAACAATGAGTGTTTGGATCAGAAGCAATGTGTATGAGCATACATGTTGTAAATGTACTGTAATCCTAGCTACTCAAGATAAGCTGAGAACTGAGGATTCCAGTTCAAAATCAGCCACGCAATAAATTCCATAAGATTTTTACCTCTAATTAACCAGCAAAAAACAGAGCGTTGAATTGTGCTTAAAATGCCACAGCCCTAAGCTTTGCATTAAAGTGCTAGGGGGTAGCATTCAGGATGCCCACTCTCTCCACTCCTTTTTAACTTAGTACTAGAATTCCTAGGCAGTGCAATAAGGCAAGAAGCAAGCATAAAGGGGATCCAAGTAGGGAAAGAGGAAATAAAACTATCCCTCTTTGCCGATGACATGATTCTGTATTTAAAGAATCCTATAGACTCTACTCCCAAGCTCCTTGAGCTGATTCAAAGATTTGGAAGGGTAACAGGCCATAAAATGAACCCTCACAAATCAACTACCTTACTTTACGCCAACACTGAGAGGAACAAGGCAATAATCAGGAAAGAAATTCCTTTCACAGTAGCCTCAAAGAAAATAAAGTACCTAGCAATTAGCTTAACTAAGAATGTAAAGGACCGTTTAGATGAAATGTTTAAAACCATAAAAAAGGAAATAAAAGCAGAACTAAGGAAATGGAAAAACCTCCCATGCTCCTGGATTGGAAGAATCAACATTGTGAAAATGACAATCTTGCCAAGGGCTATCTACAAATTCAGTGTAATACCAATCAACATCCCAATGTCATTCTTTAAAGAAATAGAAGAGGCAATTCAAAATTACATATGGAATAATAAAAGAACCCGTATAGCAAAAATACTTCTTAGCAGAAAGAACAGCGCTGGAGGAATTTCAATTCCAAACTTAAGACTCTATTACAGAGCTATAATTCTCAAAACAGCTTGGTACTGGCACAAGAACAGGCCTGAAGTCCATTGGAGTAGAACTGCGGACCCAGATATTAAACCACAGACCTATGGCCACCTAATCTTTGATCAGGGAGCCAAAAAAATAGAATGGAAGAAAGATAGCCTCTTCAACAAGTTGTGCTGGCAGAACTGGTTAAACACCTGCAGAAAACTAAAGTTGGATCCTTCTTTGTGACCTTGCACTAGAATTAACTCCAAATGGATCAAAGACGTGGAGGTAAAAGCTGGCACACCGAAAAGTTTACAGGAAGGAATAGGAGATACACTAGGCCTCCTTGGCACAGGTCGAAACTTTCTTAATAAGGACCAAGAATCACAACAAATCAGAGAAAGGCTGGATAAGTGGGACTGCATTAAACTGCAGAGCTTTTGTATGGCAACGGAGATAGCTAGTAAACTAATCAGGAAGCCTACAGAGTGGGAGAAGATCTTCACCAACCAAACAACGGAACAAGGACTCATATCTAAAATATATCAACAACTCAAAAAATTGAATCACTCCAAAACTAACCTCCAAAGTAACACCCATCCCATTACAAAATGGGCCAAAGACTTAAAGAGAGTCTTCTCTGAAGAAGAAACAAAAATTGCCTATAGACACATGAAGAAATGCTCCACATCTCTGGTCATAAAAGAAATGCAAATCAAAACAAGTCTAAGATTCCACCTAACTGCAGTTAGAATGGCCAGGATCAGGAAAACGAATGACAACAGATGCTGGAGGGGATGTGGTCAGGAGGGATCACTACTACACTGTTGATGGGAGTGCAAACTCGTTCAACCACTAGGGAAAGCATTGCGGCAGTGCCTCAAAACGCTAAACATACAACTCCCCTATGACCCAGCAATTCCAGTACTTGGCATTTACCCAACAATCCAGAAAGAAGGGCATACTAAACCCACTAGCACAACAATGTTCATTGCAGCACTATTCACCATAGCAAAGATATGGAACCAACCCAGATGTCCCTCAGTTGATGAGTGGATCAACAAGTTGTGGTATTTGTACACAATGGAATTCTATGCTGCTGTCAGAAAGAATGACATCGCCCCATTTGTTAGGAAATGGAAAGACTTAGAACAAATCATATTAAGTGAAGTAAGCCAGACTCAAAGGAACTTAGGCTCAGTGGTTTCCCTCATTCGTCATAATCAGTAGAAACCTTGGGCTCTACTAGCAGAGCTTGGCAATAGAGCAAAAGGCCATATATAAGGCCATATAATGTGAAGCTAATTGAAAGGACTTCCAGGATATTGACACAAAAGCCATATAATGAATGATTGTTGTCCTTAATGTACTATGTTGTCTCTCATCTCGTTTGCTGTCCCTTGATTATCCCATATTGGTATAGTATCTCACTTTGCTATCTCATTTATTGAATTTATTTGTATTTGGATATTTGAAATTTGATAGGGAAGGGGGGAAAACCAAGACGGGTGGGGGGTGTGGGGTTGGAGGGAAATGGGTACCAAGACATGTGAAAGGGTATCAATGTATGTGAATTAATGCACCTTCTTGTTGGGAGCCAGAGTGGAATCAAACTGTACCTTGACTTGCATCAGATGATGGCTATATTGTCTTATTGCTTTCTGGCCCTATTCTATGTAAATGACCTGAGAATTACCATATGAATGTAACACCTGGAGGTTCCCTGGGAGAGGAGGAGGGAAGAAGGGGGAGTGGAAAATAAACGCGGCAGTCTCGGCAGTCTTTGCCTGGACTGCGGACATCCCGGACCCGGTGTGTCTGTCTCTCTTCTTTTTCTTCCTAGTCCTTGTCCCCTATTTCAGGAACCCCAATCTGCGAACCCTGGTTTGCTGCCGGTTGGCCCCGGCATCTGGCGCCCGAACAGGGACCCTGAAAATCTGGGACGAAGGTGAAGGACCCCTCCCTGTGGTGAGTAACACATCGTAGGACTATTAAGAGAGTATAGTCAGGAGTAAAAATTATGGGTCAAGCTAATAGTCATGGGTTATTTCTACCGATCTTAACAGGCCTATTTGAAGCCCACAGAATGTGGGTGGAAAAAGGGGTGCTTCAGAGCTTCCTACAGTTTCTCGAGGAGGCATGCCCGAGGTCTATAGAGGAGGCATTCCAAAAAGCCTGGCAGCGGATAGGAAAAAGAATTCAAGATTATTATGATGTATATGGCCCCGAAAAGACCCCAGTAGAGGCTACTACTGTATGGAATTTAGTAAGTAAATACATAGATCCTCTACATGAAGATGCTGAAATTAATCTTGAATTAAGGGAACTTTATGAGTTAAAGGACCCTTCTGAAGAACCTGAGGCTGAGCCATATGCCGCAGCCCAAGAGAGTCTAAGTGAGATCTTGCAAAGGGAACAACAACCAGTAGATATTGAGTATCAGAATTCAGGTCTGAATACCAAGGAGGAAAGTTATGATGAGTCATTGGAGGGCCGGGTGGCTACGATAGAGAAGAAGTTAGAAGAAATGCTACATTTTCTATCGAAAATGGGGACAGAGCAGAGAGGCCCCCCAGAAGTAGGAAAGAAATATGACCCTCAGGCCACTGTGGTGTCTGATTCTAAACCTTACCCCTCACACCCACCGCCTCCGGCTGCAGCCTTACAGCCTCAATCCCTTTCTCAACCTTTAGGCAAGCCTAAAAGCCCTAGCAACAAGTCCCTTTTAACAGGCACTACAACCAGGCACAGTGCATCGCAATTAAACCTGACTCAGGCTGCTAGAGAGAGGGAAGGTATTTCAGGGCCTCGATGCTTCCCTAGTTTAGTTGATCATGATGAACAAGTATACCATCAACCTGTTCCTGTTAAACTATTACAGGATTTAAAAAATGCCTGCTCCCAATATGGGCCAACTGCCCCTTTTACTCAAGTAATATTGGAGGCCACATGTGCTGGTATTGCATGCCCAAATGACTGGAAGCGGCTTGCCAGAGCATGCCTTAGTGCAGGAGAGTACTTATTATGGGAGACAGAGTTCACTGCACAGTATCGGGCTAAAATTGAAACAAATAGGTCTAAGAACCTGCCTTACACTGTTGATCAGTTGTTAGGAGAGGGAAGCTATAAAAACACCGAAGATCAATTGGGTTATGCAAAGGAGGCCTATTTACAAATAAATGCTGCGGCAAGAGAGGCTTGGAAAAAGTTACGCAATTCCAATCGTACAAAAAATCTAGTAGAAGTTAAGCAGGGACCGAATGAACCTTATCTAGAATTTTTGTCTCGATTAATGGAGACTGCAGACTGCCTAGTACAAGATGAGAATGCAAGGGAGAGTATAGTTAGACACATAGCCTATGAAAATGCCAACGCCGCCTGTCAGGCGGCTATCAGACCCCATAGGAATAAGGGAGGAATCACGGACTTTATTTCACTGTGTGCTGATATTGGACCCTCCCATGTACAAGGCCTTACTTTAGCCGCCGCTCCTCAAGGAAAGACTGTTACTGAGTCTCTAAAATATAGAGGTCAGCGGCATTCTTGGGATGCTAGACCCCCAGGGCGTTGCTTTTCTTGTGGACAAATAGGACATTGGATGATGCAATGCCCACGCCAGGCCAGGCAAAAGAGAGAAAAATCACCTGGCACATGTCCACGCTGTGGTAAAGGGAAGCACTGGGCTAAAGATTGCAAGTCAGCAACAAATCGCAATGGCCGCCCGTATTTGGGAAACTGGAGAAGGGGCCAGCCTCTGGCCCCGCAAAACCATGGGGCAGTCCTTCCCTCTTCTCGGCCACAAGTGCATCTTCTAACAACCCCCCAAGATCAGTCTCCGGCCTTCTCCGTGCCACCCCAGGAAGTGCAGGATTGGACCTCTGTTCCTCCACCTGCTCAGTATTGACCCCAGAGATGGGGACACAAGCTCTCCTCACGGGGGTCTTCGGCTCCCTTCCCCCGGGAGTGGCTGGATTGCTGTTAGGGCGAAGTAGCTCAGCCCTTAAAGGGATACAGATTACACCTGGCAAAATTGACCAGGATTTTACTGGAGAAATCAAAGTTATGGCCTCTGCCCCGAAACACGTGGTATCGATCCCAGCCGGTCAAAAATTAGCACAATTAATACTTGTGCCTTTACCTCCCGGGGAGACTGCTAATTCCCCATGTGGACAGAGAGGATTTAGATCTTCTGATATCTATTGGGTACAAAGCATAAAACAAGAGAGGCCTGAGATGACTATATTTATACAAAAAAAGCCCTTTAAAGGAATATTAGACACTGGAGCAGATGTGTCTGTGATATCTAAAAAACATTGGCCAGCCCAATGGCCCCTGACAACCTCTATGACTTCCCTACAGGGGGTTGGGCAAGCAACTGACCCACAGCAGAGAAGTGCGATCCTTGTTTGGAGAGATGAGGAAGGGCACTCTGGTCATTTTCAGCCATTTGTCTTGGATCATCTGCCAATTAATTTATGGGGTCGTGATATCATGGAAAAAATGGGAGTGTATATGTTTAGTCCTAGTGCTGCGGTCACTAAGCAGTTACTTGATCAAGGCCTCCTCCCCTTTAGGGGACTAGGCTGAGCAGCGCAGGGGGAGCTAGAGCCACTCCAACCCCAGTCTCACCCTACGAGACAAGGATTGGGGTATCCCTTGACGGGAGCTGTCGTTTGCCCTCCCCCTCATGCTGATCCCATAAATTGGCTCTCTGAACAACCGGTATGGGTTGAACAGTGGCCTCTTTCTCTAGAAAAGATCATTGCAGCTCAGAAGCTGGTACAGGAACAGCTGGACTTGGGACATGTGGCCCCTTCTAACTCTCCATGGAATTCTCCAATTTTTGTTATAAAGAAAAAGTCAGGTAAATGGAGGCTGTTACAGGATTTGAGAGAGGTTAACGTGACAATGGAACTGATGGGGGCCCTACAGCCTGGCTTGCCTTCACCCATGGCAATCCCAAAGGATACTTATAAGATTATTATAGATTTGAAGGATTGTTTCTATACTATACCCCTGGCGCCTCAAGACTGTAAGCGCTTTGCCTTCAGCGTCCCCTCTGTTAATTTTAAAGAACCCATGAAGCGATATCACTGGCTTGTGCTCCCACAGGGCATGGCAAATAGTCCAACTTTATGTCAAAGTTTTGTAGCTAGAGCCATTTCTTCCACTCGTGAAAAATTTTCTTCTGTTTATATTGTTCATTATATGGATGACATCTTGTTGGCTTGTTCTGACCCTATCGTCGTACGACAAGCCTTTGGACAACTAAAGCAAGATCTGAGCCTCTTTGGCCTTATAATAGCAGCTGAAAAGGTTCAGGAACACCCCCCTTTTACATATCTAGGCCATATATTAGGCCCACACTATTTTAAAAGCCAAAAAATACAATTAAAAACTTCACACTTAAGAACTCTTCATGATTTTCAGCAATTCTTAGGAAATATAAATTGGCTTCGGCCTTATCTAAAGCTCTCCACAGGAGAGTTAAAACCCCTTTTTGATCTCTTAAAAGGAGATACCAACCCTACATCCTTGCGTGAATTAAATCCTGATGCCAGGAGGGCCATCCAAATTGTAGAAAAGGCAATTTCCCAGCAACAAGTGACCTATTGTGACTATTCTAAACCATGGGGAGTTTATATTTTAGCTACTTCTCACTCCCCAACTGCTGTATTGTGGCAGGATGGCCCACTTTTATGGCTTTATCTACCATCAACACCCGGCAAAGTGCTGACCCCCTACTACGAATTGGTAGCTAATTTGATACATATGTGCCGAGTGGATTCCCGTAAATATTTAGGTCAGGAACCTCATTTTATCTGTGTCCCATATAATCTACAACAACAAGATTGGCTATTCGCCCATTGCGATTCTTGGGCCATTGCTTGGGCCAATTATACGGGGAAAATTTTGCATCACTACCCGTCTAACAAACTTCTCCAATTTGCTGCGTGTCATACGTTTCTTTTTCCTTCCATAGTACAGGCCTCGCCTTTATCTTCTGCTGCTTTGGTATTTACAGATGGATCCTCTAATGGAAAGGCTGCTTTGACCATTAATGGGAAAACTCAATCTTGGGTTACGGGTTTTTCCTCCGCCCAAGAGGTGGAATTAGAGGCTGTTTTACAAGCACTCGTCCTGTTACAAGACGAGCCCTTTAACTTATACTCAGACAGTCAATATGTAATTCGTGCTCTTCAAGTCATAGAAACTGTTCCCTTTATTGGAACTACTAACTCCAATATTCAGACCCAATTTCGCCAAGTACAAACTTTGCTTTGTTCTCGCAACCACCCCTGTTTTTTTGGCTTTGTTCGAGCTCACACTAATCTTCCTGGACCTTTAAGTGAGGGCAATGCAGTTACTGACTCCGCCACCAGAGTTTACTTAACTCAGGTTGAACTTGCTAAGCAGTCACATGCCATCCATCATCAAAACAGTCGAGCCTTGCGCCGACAGTTCAAATTATCTAGAGAAGCGGCACGTCAAATAGTTAAGACTTGCTCCAACTGTGTCCCTTTTTCACCAGCCCCCCATTTAGGCATAAATCCACGAGGACTGCTTTCTAATCACATTTGGCAGATGGATGTCACACATGTTCCATCATTTGGCCGATTAAAATATGTTCATGTTACTGTAGATACTTATTCTAATTGTATCTTGGCCACCCCCCTTGCTGGGGAAGCCACTAAACATTGTATCTCTCACTGCATTCGATGCTTTGCTGAGATGGGGATTCCCTCGCAAATAAAAACAGATAATGGCCCTGGCTATGCAAGCCGAGCATTTCAATCCTTCTGCCATTCCTATAATATCACTCATATTACAGGCATTCCTTACAATCCTCAAGGTCAAGGCATTGTGGAGAGAGCTAATGGATTATTAAAACATCAAATTGCTAAAATACAGAAAGGAGAGTCATATCCCGCTACCCCTGTGAATATACTTAATCATGCTTTATTTGTTTTAAATTTTTTGAATTTGGATTCAAATAATTTATCTGCTGCTCAGCGATTCTGGGAAAAAAGAGCGCAGCATCCTTTTGCCTTAGTAAAATGGAAGGATCCCCTAACTGGTGCTTGGCATGGACCCGATCCTGTTCTAACCTGGGGTCGAGGGCATGTATGTGTTTTTTCACAAGGAGAAAATGATGCCCGCTGGCTGCCTGAACGCTGCGTTCGGATCGTGGAGAGTGACAGTGGCCATCCAAGCAGCGACTCACTGGGCCTACACCCCCAACCCTCCAGTGGTGCATCCTGCGACGTGGGAAGGACCTGAGTTATTTGTGCATGTCAATCGGGACTGCTACTGATCCACTTGTTCCACACATTCATATGAGCTGTGTTTCTCCTCCTTTTACTATTATGTAGGGACCTTTTAACATATTTATTGACTCTACACAATTTAATATGTGACATTATTTTGTCTTTACCAGCCCTCTTCTTAATAACCTTTTTTGTAAAAGATGCCCAGGTGAAAAGCAAAGGCCTCCAGAGGTAAGCAGAAGTCGGCCGACCCCCTTGTATGTCTGCGTTTTATTTTATTTTATTTTTTTTTATTTTTGTTTGTTTGTTTGAAAAGGTGCACTGTGGGCCTAAAACAGAGGCCTGGGTGGTCAAGGGACGCCTTGACCCCCCCTCCCCTTCTGAGTTTCTTGTCGATAACAAGGCATACCGGAGAGTCCCACCAGCAAGACATGTCTAAATCTAAAAATAACTGTTTGGTGAAAACATTCATTTGAGCTCATGTTTTTTGTGTTAAGTGTATCTGATTGAGTCCAATTTTCTTGTTATATGTCAATGTCTGATTATTTAAAAGTCTCCGTTTCTCTGTCTTGTTCGTGTTACATATTTTTTCTTGTCCAGTTTTGTCTTTAAAATTGGTACCATTTCTAAGTATGGATCCTTATGGTTTTTCTGTGCATACTCAAGCACACATCCTTGTTATTTATTTGAACATTTCTGGGCCTAGCATGGCCGCTCCCCCATGTCTGCAGTTGTGACAAGCCCTGGAATAATAAATTCCAGCTAAGTTGCCTTGCAAAAAGTTTTGTTTTGAACCTGGTTCTCATCTATAAGAGTAAAATTGGCAAAACTCTCTTGACACAAACTTCCGGAAAACGAACGGCCAATATTAATTTTGCGCACTTTATGATCTTTGAGTATGAATGTGTGCGAATGAGTGAGTGAACATGTTCAAGGTTAAATTGTCAGCATGCTGTATAAAACAATGGTTGAACTCATTTGAAACAAAGGCAATTGGGTAAATCTAAGTCTAAACTTCAAGAAAATTATTATGCTTGAATGTTTCCTATGTCTTAAAAGTATTATTGCATTGTTTTAAAGAAAAACTGGTAAAAAGTATTTTTCTAAAGATCCTGAAATCTGCATTTTAAAAAATCTGGTATTGCAATACATACAGCTGTTTACATTGTAAACATTGTATCCTGTTCAGCACAGAGGTGTTAGGGAATTTGGGATTTATTACTTTAAGTTAAAGTTTGGAAACATGTATTAGAAATTTAAATGTAAAATTGTTCATTAACGTCCTTTCTTGCAAACTGACACTAGAAATCTGATGGTAAAATGTGGATAATGTGATTAGTATTTTAAAGGAATGTTTAAAGGTTTATCTCCATGCTATTGGGTGTATTTTAAAAAAGGAGAGGAAACTAAGTCCAGACTTAGACTTTTGGTGCACTGATGTCTATAGTTCTTGAATTAGGGAAAAACTGTTATTTGAGTTTAAACTGTTGTTGGAGTTCTAGACAGTAATCTAAACTGCAAAAGAGCCCTTTTTTCTAAAAGGCAAGAGGAGTGCCTTGGGCCCTAGGGGGCCTGAAGGCAGAAGGCGTTCTTTGTGCCCTTAAAGGTTTTTCAATTGCAAATAAAGGCTAAGGTGTTAATTGTTTAAGCCAGTATCAGTAAAAGTTATTAAGAACATTGGAAATGGGTTTCTAAACAATATTTGAAAGTGAAGTTGTCTTAAATGTTTAAAGAAAGAGAAAAAAGGAAAATTAGGATTACCAAAGTAATTGCTTAATTGCTATTTCAGCTTGCTCTTGTAAGTTACCTTATAGCAACTTCCAGCTAGCCCATGGAGAAGGACAGCAATCCTTATTCAGATGTAACTTTGGCTTTTACCAGGTTCTAGGTAAGCTCATGCTTAGAGACTATTTCTGTATTGACCACCTTGTTGCTTCTAATTGGAGTAAAGTGGCCTTTTGTAGGACTCATTGATCTGAAAGCCACAGTTTTGAGCCTGCCCGGGCAAAGCAAAGTCCCTGTGAGACTGTGGTGTCTAATCTGCCAGCAGGATGCTGGGACAGAGTTGCTTTGGAGCTCGAAGTGGCAGAGTGCTAGCTCTGAGCTGAAAAGCTGGGGGGAAGCACTCAAGCACCAAGCTCGGGACTCACAGTGGCAGGGTGCTAGCCTTGAGCTGGAGAGCTGAGAGACAGCGCCCAGACCCTGAGTTCAAATCCAGCAATCAACAAAGTGAAATGCCAATGGGATGTTTATCTCTGTGTGGAGAGACACTACTGGGACAGGAAAGCCTCTGCTTGGATGGCAGAGATGGTGTCAGATCTTAGAGTCACTTGTGCTTGGCCATTCAAATTAATCAGAGCCGGGAGGTCATAGAATAGTTTGTAAGCATGCCTTACTAATGCCCGTGCCTTTCATAACTGGGCAGGAACTTGTCAATCTTCTGTGATAGCGGGTAGTTTAAAGTCCTAATTGAGTAAAATTTTTTTTTTGACACCAGCCATAAATTCAGGAAAAGTTTGTGGATCTGAGGCTTGTGTCTCTATTAATCTGTTTAGATCTGACAATTGAAGCATTGTTAAGGTTGCAGAAATTTAGTTCCCCAGACAATCAAGAAAAAGCCTTTGCAAATGGGTGCAAGGTAGGCTGCGCTGTTGTGGCCAAGGATGGTTTGTGCAGTTGTTGAATGTCAAGTATGATTTCTAGTTTGGAGTAGATTGTTGTTCCTGGTGTCCAATCCTTGCAACACCTTGATAAAACAGGCTGGGCTTCTTAAGGTCCCTGGTCAAGCGTGGAGACGGCGCCCCTGAGTCAGCTTGAAGAAGTCACGGAAGTTGAATCTCCGCCCATCAAATCCCCATTGGACCAAGGGACCAAAGTCATTTTTGGAAAATGTGACAGGATAAATTAGGGGTATAGAAAAGAGTAAAAATTCCACTTGTGTTTCTTTTAAAATAAAAAACGGGGGACATGTTGGGAGCCATAGTGGAATCAAACTGTACCTTGACTTGCATCAGATGATGGCTATACTGTCTTATTGCTTTCTGGCCCTATTCTATGTAAATGACCTGAGAATTACCATATGAATGTAACACCTGGAGGTTCCCTGGGAGAGGAGGAGGGAAGAAGGGGGAGTGGAAAATAAACGCGGCAGTCTCGGCAGTCTTTGCCTGGACTGCGGACATCCCGGACCCGGTGTGTCTGTCTCTCTTCTTTTTCTTCCTAGTCCTTGTCCCCTATTTCAGGAACCCCAATCTGCGAACCCTGGTTTGCTGCCGGTTGGCCCCGGCACCTTCTATCTGGCAAATATCATCTAACCCTTTTACTAATTACAATAAAAAAATGAAAAAAAAAGAAAGTTGTAGTGTGTGGGGAGGATGATGGGGTCAAATACATTTCTTCTTAGAAATTTACCTCATCCGGTTGCCCAGGATTTTCCTGGCCTTCTTCTTAGAGAAAGTTCTGTTATACTGGATTTGTTGCTTGGCAATGATCTAGCATGTACATCTTCGAGTATGACATCCACAACTTCCATGTCTGAGACTCGAGTTTCCTGACCTTTGGCAACAGCACAGAAACATCTTTCTTCCTCCTGAGCCACAGGCCAAGTGAGCTGGCTTGAGCTGGTTGTTAGTTACAGTGGCTTGGTTACCAGGGTTCCATAATCTGTTCCATTGTGAGGGAGGCAGGGTCACCTTTCAGGGCCCAATGACCAAAGATCCTTGCTCACAAAAGACCTCACCAAAGACATACTGGAGGCTGAATCTCTCCTCCAATCTCACAATATACATGTGGATGTAGTATACAGCACACCTTATTTGTCCAATCCCAATGTCTTCCACTAGGCCCAACTACCAGTCTGGTCTCCGGCTCAAGCAGCCTTTCTTAGGTAAGATCCAAACTTAAGGGTCAATATTGCCCTCATCCTTTACAAAACATTTGCTTCACAGTGCATTCTCTGTCTGCATTTTGCCCCTTGTCGAATTTTTTTGTTTTTGCTAGTCTTGGGACTTGACCTCAGAGTGTGAACATTGTTCTTGGGCTTTCTTTAGGCTTTAGCTGTCCCACCGAGGCACAGCACCACTTGCAGCGTTTTCTATGTATGTGGTAATGAGGAATCAAACCTGAGGCTTACTGCTTGGTAGCCAAGGACTCTACCACTAGGTCAAACACACAGGGAATCTTGCACATATTTTTGACGTCAATCTACTAGGATATTATTAGGTTTCTGTATCCTAATCAATTTTTTCCTAATGATTAGCTTTGCTGTCATGTGTAAAAAATGCAAGAGGGAAAAACACAGAAGAATTAGTGAAATTAAAAAAAAAGCATTAGACACAGTTATGTGTTCATTCTTTGTAGGAGAAAGGATATTTGGATATGATGATGGTGATGATGACTTTATAAATACTATGTCAGGGTTGAGAGTTTGGCATAGTGGTAGATTGCTTGCCTAGCATCCATGAAGATCTGGGTTTGATTGCTCAGTATCACATAGATAGAAAATCTAGATGTGGCAATGTGGCTCAAGTGGCAGAAGGCTAGACTTGAGAAAACCCGAGGACAGTGCTGAGGCCCTGAATTCAAGCCCCAAGACTGGCAGAAAGATAAAAGAAAATAAAAATGCTTTTTGCGAGCTAATTCACTCACAGCATTTACTTCTGAAATCTTCGCTTCTGCATCTTGTGAAATACCCCTTTCCCTCAACATAGACAAGAAAAACAGATCCATCCCATGGTCCACTGTGAGGCCACTGGTTGGGCTAAGAGCTAGTCGTGCAGCAACACATAAGTTTTATTCTAATACTTTCCAAACTTTGTACTCAAATATGCTACCAACTTACCAACTTATGTCAGTTATCCTTATGCTATAACTTTTCTTCATTACTACAATATTCTTACACTCCTACGTTAATCCTCTTGCACCTCCCCTGACCTCTCTCATTCTTTTTTTCTATGTCTGGACCTCTGCTCGTCTTTCAACCCTTCTACTGCACGGATCTACACTTGATGGCTGTTGAGCAATATTGTATATGTAGGTGGTTAATTATTCTCTAGGCTCAGAGGGACTTAAAGACAATAGAGATTGGATTGAGAGGCTTATTGTTTTGGGTATAAATCGCTTATCAGTGGTTGTATTAGGCTGGTCTGTAAGTGCACAAAAAAAGAGTGATAATACCAATCAAAACTTGTGAACATCTAGTGTCTGCCAGCTACAGAGGTCTAGGTTGGTTATATCTGAAAAACTATAATCGTATTTAGTAGTAATCTTGCTCCCATTTTCAAATGGGCAGAACAAGAAACTCAAGAAAAATGTCAAATCAAGAAACAACATCCCCCACCCAATGTAAACAGACAATGAAACAGTCACTGGCAAACCTAGAGGAGAGTCTTCCAAGTGCTACACAAATGCAATTGATAAACATCATTAATGAAAAATGTGAAAATATAAAGAAAGAGATAATGGAGGAAGCCATACCTGAACAAGAGGAAAGCAAAAACAAGGTGATAAGTGAAAAAGAAGAAGCCATAAAGGAGGCCATAATTAAGGTTTTTCAAACAAAGATGGATGAATTCCACAGAATCCACAAATAAAAACGTGACCAAACTCCAGCAAATGTCCAAAGAAAATAAAGCTACTGAGCTAACCACTCAAAAGGAAATCAAGGAGATAAAGAAATCCATACATGATCTAAAACAAGGGATGCAAGGCATCAAAAGTGAGCAATTAGAAGCAAGGGAGATGAAAAATAAAGTAGATAGCTTTGATAGCAGGTTAGACATTGCAGAGGAGAGAATTTCAGGAGCTGAAGATAATTTAGGTATTATAAAGAACAGAAAATGAGTCAATCCAAATCTAGGAAATATGAGAGAGCACTTCAGGAGGTCCAAGATACAATTAGGAAGCCTAATTTAAGGCTAGTTGGTATTGAGGAGGGCGTGGAGAAAGAGGTCAATGGTATTGGAAATATACTTCAGGGAATCATCTCAGAGAATTTCCCAAATGTCCAGATGGGCAGGCCCATCCAGATACGAGAAGCTTTTAGAACCCCAAACAGACCTGACCAGAAAAGAACATCCCACCGCCACATTGTGATCCGAACTGGATCAATAGAAACGAAAGGAAAGATCCTAAAGACAGCCAGGGAAAAGGGATCAGTAACCTACCAAGGAAAACCAATCAGAATAACCCCAGATTTCTCAGCAGAGACCATGCAAGCACGAAGTGACTGGAAGCATATATGTCATGCCCTTAAATCAAATAAATACCAACCAAGAATACTGTAGCCAGCTAAGCTCTCATTCATAACTGAGGGAACAATAAAAACATTCCATTCCAGGGAAAAGCTGCAACAATATGTCGAAACAAAACCAACACTACAGAGAATTCTCAAAGATGCTCTATACATAGAAAACCAAAATAAATGCAATATAGGGAAAGAAATGGCACCTAAACAGCATACCATCTAAGGACCACAAGAACTATCAAGACACAGGCCCTACTAAAAGCTTTTAAAAATGGGAGGAACTAATAAATATCTCTCAACCCTAACTCTCAATATCAATGGACTTAACTCTCCAATTAAACAGCATAGGTTGTCTAGTTGGATCAAAAAGCAAGAGCCATCGTTCTGCTGACTTCAAGAGACACATCTTACCCAAAAACAATCATCTTTTGAAAGTGAGAGGTTGGAATAAACTCTATCTAGCTAACTGCCCCCTAAACAGGCTAGAGTTGCCATCCTCATATCAGATACAATAGACTTCAAACTAAAATTAGTAAGAAAAGACAAAGAAGGTTACTACATACTACTAAAGGGATCTTTCCTCCCGGAAGACATAACGATCCTAAATATTTACACACAAAATCCCGGAGCTCCAAACTTCATCAAGCAAACTTTACTTACACTGAAACCATACATAGATCGAAATACAGTGGTTGTTGGTGAGTTTAACACACCACTCTCACCTATGGACAGATCAACAAGGCAAAATTCAACAGAGAAACCTTAGAACTGAACAACTATATAGACCAACTAGATCTAACAGACATCTGCAGAATATTCCACCCAGTAACACCACAATATACGTTTTTCTCAGCAGCACATGGAACATTTTCCAAAATAGACCACATCTTAGGCCATAAAGCAAACCTGGACAGATTCAGAAACACTGAAATTATTCCATGCACACTCTCAGACCATAGCGGCATCAAATTGGAGCTGAACACACATCTCCACCAACGAAAACCCTGTAACTCATGGAGACTGAACAACACATTGTTGAATCAAAAACAATGGGTAATCAAAGAGATCAGAACAGATATCCAACTGTTTATGAAATTTAACAATAAGGAGCACACAAATATCAACTCCTTTGAGACACAACAAAGGCAGTACTCAGAGGAAAATTTATAGAGCTGAGTGCCTACAACAGCAAGTTGAAAAAATGGCAAACCAACTAGTTAATGTCTCACCTTAACCTCCTGGAAAAAGAGCAACAAACCAACCCTAAACCCATTAGGAGAAAGCAAATTATTAAAATCAAACCAGAATTAAATGATTTGGAATAAAAAAAACTAGGGAAAGAATCAACAAAACAAGGAGTTGGTTCTTTGAAAGAATTAACAAAATTGACAAGCCCTTAGCAAATCTTACAAAAAAGAAGAGAGCATATCGAAATAAACAAAATCGCAGATGAAAATGGTAATATCACGACAGAAATTACCAAGATGCAGAATATCATGAGGGAATACTTCTCAAACCTTTACGCCAAAAATTTGAGAATCTAGAAGAAATGGATGAATTCCTAGACAATATTAACATACCCACACTGCAGCAAGAAAAGCTAACCCAAATCAACAGGCCTATTTCAAGCTCTGAAATAGAAATGGAAATTAGACAACTTCCACTTAAAAAGAGCCCAGGGCCAGATGGATTCACAGCTGAATTCTATAAGGTCTTCAAAGCAGAGCTCACACCAATACTCCTCCAGCTCTTCAACGAAATTGAAAATGAAGGTTCTTTGCCAAACTCATTCTGTGAAGCCAGTATATCCCTCATCCCCAAACCAGACAGAGATTCATCAAAGAAAGAGATCTATACACCCAATTCTTTGATGAACATCGATGCAAATCTTCTCAACAAAATACTGGCCAACCTTCTACAACAACTCATCAAAAAATTATACACTATGATCAAACTGGATTCATCACAGGGAGGCAAAGCTGGTTCAACATACACAAATCAATTAATATAATTCAACACATCAACAGGAGCAGGGATAAAATCACATGATTGTCTCAATAGATGCGGAAAAGCCATTTGACAAGATCCAAAACCCCTTTATATTAAAAGATGTGGAGAAACTAGGAATCCATGGAACATTTCTCAATGTAATAAAGGCTGCGTATGAGAAACCCACTGCCAGTATTATACTTAATGGTGAAAATCTAAAGCCATTCCCTCTAACATCAGGAATGAGACAAGGATGCCCACTCTCTCCACTCCTTTTTAACATAGTACTAGAATTCCTAGGCAGTGCAATAAGGCAAGAAGCAAGCAGAAAGGGGATCCAAGTAGGGAAATAGGAAATAAAACTATCCCTCTTTGCAGATGACATGATTCTGTATTTAAAGGATCCTATAGACTCTACTCCCAAGTTCCTTGAGCTGATTCAAAGCTTTGGAAGGGTAGCAGGCCATAAAATCAACCCTCACAAATCAACTGCCTTACTTTACGCCAACACTGAGAGGAACGAGGCAATATTGAGGAAAGAAATTCCTTTCACAATAGCATCAAAGAAAATAAAGTACCTAGCAGTTAGCTTAACTAAGAATGTAAAGGACCGTTTAGATGAAAACTTTAAAACCCTAGAAAAGGAAATTAAAGCAGAACTAAGGAAATGGAAAAACCTCCCATGCTCCTGGATTGGAAGAAGCAACATTGTGAAAATTACAATCTTGCCAAGGGCTATCTACAAATTCAATGTAATACCAATCAACATCCCAATGTCATTCTTTAAAGAAATAGAAGAGGCAATTCAAAATTTCATATGGAATAATAAAAGACCCCGTATAGCAAAAACACTTCTTAGCAGAAAGAACAGCGCTGGAGGAATTTCAATACCAAACTTAAGACTCTATTACAGAGCTATAATTCTCAAAACAGCTTGGTACTGACACAAGAACAGGCCTGAAGTCCAATGGAGTAGAACTGCGGACCCAGATATTAAACCACAGACCTATGGCCACCTAATCCTTGACCAGGGAGCCAAAAAAATAGAATGGCAGAAAGATATCCTCTTCAACAAGTTGTGCTGGCAGAACTGGTTAAACACCTCCAGAAAAATAAGTTGGATCCTTCTTTGTCACCTTGCACTAGAATTAACTCCAAATGGATCAAAGACGTGGAGGTAAAAGCTGACACACTGAAAAGTTTACAGGAAGGAATAGGAGATACACTAGGCCTCCTTGGCACAGGTCGAAACTTTCTTAAAAAGGACCAAGAATCACAACAAATCAGAGAAAGGCTGGATAAGTGGGACTGCATTAAACTGCAGAGCTTTTGTATGGCAACGGAGATAGCTAGTAAACTAATCAGGAAGCCTACAGAGTGGGAGAAGATCTTCACCAACCAAACAACGGACAAAGGTCTCATATCTAAAATATATCAACAACTCAAAAAATTGAATCACTCCAAAACTAACCTCCAAAGTAACACCCATCCCATTAAAAATGGGCCAAAGCCTTAAAGAGAGACTTCTCTGAAGAAGAAACAAAAATGGCCTATAGACACATGAAGAAATGCTCCACATCTCTGGTCATAAAAGAAATGCAAATCAAAACAACTCTAAGATTCCACCTCACTCCAGTTAGAATGGCCAGGATCAGGAAAACGAATGACAACAGATGCTGGAAGGGATGTGGCCAGGAGGGATCACTACTACACTGTTGGTGGGAGTGCAACCTCGTTCAACCACTATGGAAAGCAGTGTGGCAGTGCCTCAAAGGCTAAACATAGAACTCCTCTATGACCCAGCAGTTCCACTACTTGGCATTTACCCAACAATCCAGAAACAGGGGCATACTAAACCCACTAGCACAAAAATGTTCATTGCAGCACTATTCACCATAGTTAAGATATGGAACCAACACAGATGTACCTCAGATGATGAGTGCATCAACAAGTTGTGGTATTTGTACACAATGGAATTCTATGCTGCTGTCAGAAAGAATGACATCGCCCCATTTATTAGGAAATGGAAAGACTTAGGACAAATCACATTAAGTGAAGTAAGCCAGACTCAAAGGAACTTAGGCTCACTGGTTTCCCTCATTCGTCATAATCAGTAGAAACCTTGGGCTCTACTAGCAGAGATTGTCAGTAGAGCAAAACGCCATATATAAGGCCATATAATGTGAAGCTAATTGAAAGGACCTCCAGGATATTGACACAAAAGCCATATAATGAATGATTGTTGTCCTTAATGTACTATGTTGTCTCTCATCTCCTTTGCTGTCACTTGGTTATCCCATATTTGTATAGTATCTCACTTTGTTATCTGATATATTGAATTTATTTGTATTTGGATATTTGAAATTTGATAGGGAAGGGGGGAAAACCAAGACGGGTGGGGGGTGTGGGGTTGGAGGGAAATGGGTACCAAGACATGTGAAAGGGTATCAATGTATGTGTATTAATGCACATTCTATCTGGCAAATATCATCTAACCTTTTTACTAATTACAATACAAAAATGAAAAAAAAGAAAGTTGTAGTGTGTGGGGAGGATGATGGGGTCAAATACATTTCTTCTTAGAAATATACCTCATCTGGTTGCCCTGGATTTTCCTGGCCTTCTTCTTAGAGAAAGGCCTGTTATACTTGATTTGTGGCTTGGCAATGATCTAGCATGTACATCTTCGAGTCAGACATCCACAACTTCCATGCCTGAGACTCGAGTTTCCTGACCTTTGGCAACAGCACAGCAACATCTTTCTTCCTCCTGAGCCACCGGCCAAGTGAGCTGGCTTGAGCTGGTTGTTAGTTACAGTGGCTTGGTTACCAGGGTTCCATATTCTGTTCCATTGTGAGGGAGGCAGGGTCACCTTTCAGGGCCCAATGACCAAATATCCTTGCTCATAAAAGACCTCACCAAAGACATACTGGAGGCTGAACATCTCCTCCAATCTCAAAATATACATGTGGATGTAGTAAACAGCACACCTTATTTGTCCAATCCCAATGTCTTCCACTAGGCCCAACTACCAGTCTGGTCTCAGGCTCAAGGAGCCTTTCTTAGGTAAGATCCAAACTTAAGGGTCAATATTGCCCTCATCCTTTACAAAACATTTCTTCACAGTGCCTTCTCTGCCTGCATTTTGCCCCTTGTCGAATTTTTTTTGTTTTTGCTAGTCTTGGGACTTGACATCAGAGTGTGAACATTGTTCTTGGGAATTCTTTAGGCTTTAGCTGTCCCATCGAGCCACAGCACCACTTGCACGTTTTCTATCTATGTGGTAATGAGGAATCAAACCTGATTCTTTTTGCTTGGTAGCCAAGTACTCTACCACTAGGTCAAACACACAGGGCATCTTGCACATATTTTTGACGTCAATCTACTAGGATATTATTAGGTTTCTGTATCCTAATCAATTTTTTCCTGATGATTAGCTTTACTGTCAAGTGTAAAAAATGCAAGAGGGAAAAACACAGAAGAATTAGCGAAATTAAAAAAAAGCATTAGACACAGTTAAGTGTTCATTCTTTGTAGGAGAAAAGATATTTGGATATGATGATGATGACTTTATACTTACTATGTCAGGGTTGAGAGTTTGGCATAGTGGTAGAGTGCTTGCCTAGCATCCAGGAAGATCTGGGTTTGATTGCTCAGTATCACATAGGTAGAAAATCTACATGTGGCACTGTGGCTCAAGTGGCAGAGGGCTAGACTTGAGAAAACCTGAGGACAGTGCTCAGGCCCTGAATTCAAGCCCGAGGACTGGCAGAAAGATAAAAGAAAATAAAAATGCTTTTTACGAGCTAATTCACTCACAGCATTTGCTTCTGAAATCTTCGCTTCTGCATCTTGTGAAATAGCCCTTTCCCTCAACGTAGACAAGAAAAACAGATCCATCCCATGGTCCACTGTGAGGCCACTGGTTGGATTAAGAGCTAGTCGTGCAGCAACACATAAGTTTTATTCTAATACTTTCCAAACTTTGTACTCAAATATGCTACCTACAGACCAACTTAGGTCAGTTATCCTTATGCTATACTTTTTCTTCATTACTACAATATTCTTACACTCCTACGTTAATCCTCTTGTACCTCCCCTGACCTCTCTCATTCTTTTATTCTGTCTCTGGACCTCTGCTCGTCTTTCAACCCTTCTACTGCACGGATCTACACTTGATGGCTGTTGAGCAATATTGTATATGCAGGTGGTTAATTATTCTCTAGGCTCAGAGGGACTTAAAGACAATAGAGATTGAATTAAGAGGCTTATTGTTTTGGGTATAAATCGCTTATCAGTGGTTGTATTAGACTGGTCTGTAAGTGCACAAAAAGAAAGAGTGATAATACCAATCAAAACTTGTGAACATCTAGTGACTGCCAGCTACAGAGGTCTAGGTTGGTTATATCTGAAAAATTATAATCGTATTTAGTAGCCATATTGCTCCAATTTTCAAATGGGCAGAACAAGAAACTCAAGAAAAATGTCAAATCAAGAAACAACATCCCCCACCCAATGTAAACAGACAATGGAACAGTCACTGGAATACCTATAGTAGAGTCTTCCAAGTGCTACACAAATGCAATTGATAAACATCATTAATGAAAAATGTGAAAATATAAAGAAAGAGATAATGGAGGAAGCCATAGCTGAACAAGAGGAAAGCATAAACAAGGTGATAAGTGAAAAAGAAGAAGCCATAAAGGAGGCCATAATAAAGGTTTTTCAAAGAAATATGGATGAATTCATAGAATTCACAAATAAAAACGTGACCAAACTCCAGCAAATGTCCAAAGAAAATAAAGCTACTGAGCTAACCACTCAAAAGGAAATCAAGGAGATAAAGAAATAAACACATGATCTAAAATAGGAGATGCAAGGCATCAAAAGTGAGCAATTAGGAGCAAGGGAGATGAAAAATAAAGTAGATAGCTTTGATAGCAGGTTAGACAATGCAGAGGAGAGAATTTCCGGGGCTGAAGATAATTTAGGTATTATAGAGAAAGAACAGAAAATGAGTCAATCCAAATCTAGGAAATATGAGAGAGCGCTTCAGGAGGTCCAAGAGGCAATTAGGAAGCCTAATTTAAGGCTAGTTGGTATTGAGGAGGGCGTGGAGAAAGAGGTCAATGGTATTGGAAATATACTTCAGGGAATCATCTCAGAGAATTTCCCAAATATCCAGAAGGGCAGGCCCATCCAGATATGAGAAGCTTTTAGAACCCCAAACAGACCTGACCAGAAAAGAACATCCCACCGCCACATTGTGATCTGAACTGGATCAATAGAAATGAAAGAAAAGATCATAAAGGCAGCCAGGGAAAAGGGATCAGTAACCTATAAAGGCAAACCAATCAGAATAACCCCAGATTTCTCAGCAGAGACCATGCAAGCACGAAGTGACTTGAAGCATATATGTCATGCACTTAAATCAAATAACTACGAACCAAGAATACTGTAGCCAGCTAAGCTCTCATTCATAACTGAGGGAACAATAAAAACATTCCATTCCAGGGAAAAGCTGCAACAATATGTCGAAACAAAACCAACACTAAAGAGAATTCTCAAAGATGCTCTATACATAGAAAACCAAAATAAATGCAATATAGGGAAAGAAATGGCACCTAAACAGCATACCATCTAAGGACCACAAGAACTGTCAAGACACAGGCCCTACTAAAAGCTTTTAAAAATGGTAGGAACTGATAAATATCTCTCAATCCTAACTCTCAATATCAATGGACTTAACTCTCCAATTAAACGGCATAGGCTGTCTAGTTGGATCAAAAAGCAAGAGCCATCGTTCTGCTGTCTTCAAGAGACACATCTTACCCCCAAACAATCATCTTTTGAAAGTGAGAGGTTGGAATAAACTCTATGAAACTAACATGAACAGGCTGGAGTTGCCATCCTCATATCAGATAAAATAGACTTCAAACTAAAATTAGTAAGAAAAGACAAAGAAGGTTACTACATACTACTAAAGCGGTCTTTCCTCCAGGAAGACATAACAATCCTATATATTTACACACCCTTTTGAAGATTCTCAAAAGATTGAAGGTTCTGCCAGTGTAAGTTAGATTCCGGCATTGATATTAAATAATGCAATGAGTAGGGATTTATATTTGAAATATTACTGTTGAAAAAATCTAACACACATTTGCTTAGTATTTGCTTTTGATTTCCCAAGAAGTACAGTACAAGCTAACACTTGTGGCATATATCGACCTGGAGAAATCATTCAGAATATGTGACTCATTTGAACAGGAGTCAGTGAAAGATACAGAAGCAGGATACCCATATTGTGATAATTTGTATCTTTTGCATATTTTGTGTTTGTTGTTAATTCCATTTATAGTGTACATTTCTAGGTAAAAACTTTTTTCCAAACAATTTGTTATTTCAACCGTAAAAAAAGACATTTATATGCCTGATAAAATTCAGAGAATCCAATTTTTTCATCTTATTTTTTGTTTTTTGTTTTTTTTTTGGTGGGTCATAGATCTTGAACTCAGCCTGGGCACTATCCCTGATCTCTTCAGCTCCAGGCTACCACCTTACCCTGGAGCCAAGCCCCAATTCCCATTTTCTAAAGGTAAATTGGAGATAAGTGTCTCAGGTCTTTTTGTGCCAGGATGGCTTTCAACCTTGATCCTCAGATCTCAGCCTCCTGAGTAGCTAGGATTATAGAAGTGAGCCACCACCCCATCATGCTCAGCTTTCTGGTTTTTTTTTAAACAAGCCCTTTGGCTGGAACTCGGTCTGAGCACTGTCCTTCAGCTTTCCTCAAGCCTAGTGATCTTCTACTTGAGCCACAGCACTACTTCTGGTTTTTTCTGTGTATGTGGTACTGCGGAATTGAACCTTCTTCTTCATACAAGCACTCTACAACTATGCCAAACTCCCAGCCCCTCCACATTAGTTTTTATGATAGATCTTTCCATGCATCCAGGATGGCTAGAAATCCTTCTTGAGTTTCCCAACATAAGGGAGTATAGGTTTGTCCCATCCTGTGTGGCTACATAACCATTGTTTAGGGTACAGTTCTCTCTTCATTCTACCCATGTAGAGCAATTTTCATCTTCCATGTATAATCATTAAACATTCAGCTCCTGTTCCTCTCTACTCCATTCTCTGGAACCATCGTGCTTTTTGGCTCTAAGGGTTTGTTGATCCTTGGAAGCTCTGGAAGGGAAAACATACCCTAGCTCTTCCTTTATGACTGCTGTATTTTTAGTTTACTGTAATCAAGAATCATCTGTAAAATATAGTAAAATATTCTTCCTTTTCAATGCATTGTTTTGCATATTTCTATCTTTGGATTATTATTAATAGTTGTGAATGTATTCTCCACATATTTGTTCTAGTCTCTGCTTTCTCTTCCGTTAGGTACAAATCTAGAAATAGAAGTGTTGGACCATATTTCTATGTAATTCTATATTTAGTACTTTTTTAGCACTCTCCACGCAATGTTTGATTGTTTTATATTCCTTGCAGAACTGTTCCAAAGTTCTAATTCTTCTCACTACCTTCCCAGTAATAGACTTTGAAAGTTGTTTTTTTGTATGCGTGTGTGTGTGTGTGTGTGTTTGTGTGTGTGTATGTGGATCTTTTTGTTTAAAGCCATATTTATATTAACATATTTAAAGTAATGATTTCATTGTAATTTCCACAAATGTGGAAAGTGTTTGACCTGGAAGGCATACTTCTGTGTTCATCACAAACCTGATTCCCATAGAAGAAAAGAAAACTAATGAATACAACAAATGTGCAATGACTTTTAATCAGAAGTCAGTCTTCAGTACATGTCAGAACATACACAATAGAGAAATTCTGAGTAATGAAAGGCTCAAACGCGCAGTTTCAGGTGTCACCACTGCCTCTGTTATTGGGTAGATCCAACTCTGTCATCGATTCTGAGGTCTGCTCTGGGAGTCTTGGTCAGAAGTTGTTCTGTGGCATCTGCTGCCAGCCTGTGCCTATTTGCATCCTTTTCCTCCAGCAGCCTACAACAGGGAATGAAGTTCAGGCGCTGATGCTCTCCTTCATATGCAGGGCAGGATGAGCCCAACCCTCCCTCATCTTCCTCTCCCAATTTTTGGAAAAAAATGTGCTGGAAGAAGTCCTCAGGTGTGGTGTATGGCTGATCCACACTTTTAATCCAGGCTGGTCAGGCGGCTGAGATCTGAGTATGGAAGTTCCAAGTCACCTAGAACAGGAAAGTCTGATAGATTCTTACTACCAAAAATAAAAACAGCTGGGAATGGAGTTTGGGCTCAAGTGGTAAAGGGATAGTCTTGAGTAAAAATGCTTAGTGCCCAGGCCCTGAGTTCAGGCTCCAGGACCGCCAACAACTTCACTTTAGTGAGATTTTAGCTTTATCCATGTAGGCACATCTCACTGGAATCTTTGCTGGTAGAGATAGTCTTCATAATTTTGTCTCAAGGTAAAGGTCCTCCTGGGGTAGTACACAAAAGGTGTCATGGAGAGAGGAGCCCCACTTGCTCCAGGTTTGAAGATGGCATAGGTCAAGCCAGCATGGATTTGGCACATCAGTCTTTTTCCTAGCACCACCTACCAGTGAATGTCCAATGACATTGATTGTTGTGGGATTGTGTGATTGAAGTGCCCCATTAAGGACAGTGTTAGCACATCCAAACTTGGATACCAGGAATGCTGAAATCTCAAAGCTAAGATTTCTGTTGGCTACAGAAATGCTGGTGTGTCTGTGATTCACTAAAAGTTCAGGTGCAAAGATTCTGAAGCTTGATGCCATGTGTTTATTCCATTTAGTAAAATTATTTTAATGCACTGTATAAGTTAAAACATTTGATAAGAGTCAGGAGTAGTGAAAACATTGTTCTTGAATTCAGGTGTCTGGCAGAGTAATGGGGGGTGTTGGTGGCTGGGACTATGAAGCTGGAGCTGCTATCAAACCATGGATCATGTTCCTCTTTGTCTGGGAGAAATGACTCCAAAGATGAAATTTGAATGGTGAGGAAAACATGATGATGTACTCAGGAAATTTCTCCTAAACAAATGCTCATGTGGAAGTGTGATGGGGGCTGGGCATATCTGAGGCAGGGCTTAAGGGGGCTTCTCATGGCGTTGAGAACGTTCCTTGCGACTTCAGGCATGCAGCAGGGTGTTTTAGATGACCATTGTGAGATGGATGGAATAAGACTGGAGACAAGATGAATGCTGGGATCCTGCAATGCTCTTGCATGAGTGGCTGGTGGCTCACCTGAAAGAACTAATTATGTCTAAAAAAGAAATCAGGGATTTGTTTTGATTAGATAATACCTGTAATCCGAGGCATATTCAGGATCCTGATCTTAGTATTGTGGTTTAAAACCAACCCAGCAAAGGGAAAAATGCATGAGACTCTTACTCCCAGTTTAGAGCAAGAACAAAGATTGAAGTAGAGCTGTGACTCAAGAGCTAGACTGCTACCTTGAGCAAAGAAAAGCTCAGAAAAAGCTCCAGGTCTTGAGGTCAAGGCCAGCAATGAAAGAAGGAAGGTAAAAAAGGGAAGTATGTGAGGAAGGGAAATATATAAATGAAAGAGAGAAGGAACTAGAAATTTAAAACTAGAGAATATTTAAAAGTCATCAGTCCTTCTAAGAAAAGTGTTGGAGTATGGGTTCTATATGTGGTGAACTGGAAGCCCAGCAGTGATTTGTTAACCAAAGAGTCACCATGATGAGCAAAGGATAGAAATCTGCATGAGCCTCTTAGCAGATGGAGTCACAGAAGAGAACCTCAGCTCCCATCCCATAGTTAGAAGTATATAGAGATGGGGAAGTTGGCATCACCTTGATGTCATTGTGTCCATGGAGACTGGAAGCCATGGCTCTGTGAAAGCACAATGTTCTGGTTACTGAGCTGGGAGGCTGAGGAGAGCCAAGTCCTGGCCATGAAGAAATCAGGGTGGCAGCAGAGCAACTCTGCTGCAGTGTGGTCCTGCTTGGCTGTTCTTATTCTGTGGTGGATCAGGCCGGAGCGGGTGATACTAACTGTTTTGTGGTCACAAGCCCTTCACCAAGAGCTTCCTCTGGGATCCTCATAAGCTACAGGGTGGCTGGTGGTGGGATGTGTGTGGGGTGGAAGTGACAGAGGGATGGACACATGGCAAGGTGGGTGAAGAGATGAGAGGAATGATGAGAGCCCAGTTCATTGGTTTACAAGGTTAATGGGTGGGAGGTAGAGAGGCATGATGGAGGAATGATGGAGGCAGGGGAAGGTGGTGACAGAGTGAGGCCATCTGTAGTGCCAGCCTGGCCATCATCTGAAGCCCATAGGCAGCTTCCTGATCCTTCACTTAGTCCTGCTCCTTGTGGAGGGAATGTCACGTGTACCGAGAGCTAAGGGTGGGGCAATGTTAGTAGCACCTGGAGAACCATTGGCCTCTACCTTGGTGAGGGGTGGTTATGGCTCCCATGCTGGGTGGCCTGATAGCTATGGAACAGATCTCTCCTTAGCTACCACAGTCAGTGGCTGCTCTCCATCTAGGGTTAGGGCACCTGCTCAGCCATCAGGACACCCCATGCCAGGACAGAGGCCTACAATTCAGATGGCAGCACAGGGGTGAAAATGATCTCACCGTAGCCCTAGTTACATGGCTGTCCCTGCATGCAGGACAGGATGAGCTGGGGGAAGATGTTTTCTGTGTTTTTCCACAGCCTATCCTGGCCTCTTCTTGTGTCTGATTAGACCAAGAGAGTACCAGGTTCCCTCTCATAGTCCTGGTTCTTTTTCTTTTACAGTCATGAGGCTTGAACTCAGGTCCTGGGTACTGTCCTGAGCTCTTTTGCTCAAGGTTGATGCTCTAACATTTGAACCATAGTGCCATTTCCAGCTTTTCCTTTTCATGTGGATCTCTGATATGTCCAGTGCTGTGCCTGCAGGGAGGCACTCACCCCACAGACAGAGCCACCTCTGCCGTGACTGTGACTGCCCACAACCCTCACACCCACTCCTTGCACACCCCTCGACTCCAGTTTTAGCTCCTCTTGGACTGGGTGTCCAGCCTACCCCTTCCTACACTCACAAAGGGTCTACAATTGTCTTCCCAGGGTCCTTTCTTCTGCCACCCAGAGTACAGACTTTGCACATCTTGATGATCACAGAGCTCAAAGCCAAAGGCTGAGATGCAGAAGGGGGTGACCCAGTAGCTGCACAGGGCCCATGGATCACCCTGTGCATCCTCCAGCCTGTGACTTCCTCCACCCCCTTGGCAGGAAAGCTCCATGCCCACATCCTGATCCCTGGTCCCCTCCAATTCCATTCTCCCTTGGATTTTGCAGACTGTCTACCATCAGAATCTAAAATTCTATTCATCACTTTATGTCCTTATCATTGATTTGCTACTTTGGCAGGATCTCCCCGTGCCTGGAGAGTTGGCATGTCATATACTCTCTGTGGAGAAGTTGCCCCAGGAGAAGAAATATGCACTTCATGTGAGTGTTGGACAGGGCAGGAGGGCTCCCTAGGATCAGAAACCACAGGAGGGGTGCAGATGGGGGAATGCTAGGGGCCCCAGGGGACAGTGGAGTTAGGGCACAGTTGGTTCCTTCTGCAGTGTTGACACCACTTCACAAACCCAACAGAATGAGGTTCACATTACAGATGTCAGAGACAGTGCAGATTGCCAATGGGCGCAGGACGCAGGGGTCACTGTCACCCCCGATGCTGGCTGCATGCTGGGATGCACACAGATATGTTTTCAAGATCAGATAATGAGGATGTTACAGGGTGTAACCATTCTTTTCAGATGGCTCTCTAGCTCTCTTGAGCTTCATCTCTATCTTTGGCTTTTTCTTGGCGGTTAACTGGAAATGAGAGTTTCATGGACTTTCCTTTCTGGACTGGCTTCAAACAGAAGCTATGCACAGTTTTCAAACCATACCCTACTGAAGAAGGGAAGCTTGATCTGGTGCTTAACTGGGTTGCACTTTGGCTCCGTTTGCTATGCCTCACGGGAGGGGGCTCATCATTTGTAGACTAAGATTTCATGACCTTCAAAGCCAAATGCTACCTGAAAGTTCAGGGTCCAAGCCTATGTGTTGGGCCGGGTGAATACATTCTCTGTTATGCTGGGTCATCAACTCATGTTTTAAGCTGGAAGTAGGCAGTGCCACATTTGATGAGAACATCTGCCAGAGATTGTCACCTCATGAAAGCAGATTCTAAATTTGTATTCCATTTCCTGTGGTGGAGAAATCCCCTCCAAGTTAGACAGGCTCACATCCACCTACAGGTCACACTCCTAATGCACCCTTGAGTGTCCTCATGGTATTGGGATCTAAGTTTGTAGGGAATGCTGCTTTAGTCCATGAATTAGCTGGACAAGTGATAACAAACGTGTTGTGGATTAATATGAGAACAATTTAAGAAGCCCTGGAGGAGCATCAACCTTAGCCTCTGTGGTGCTATAAATCTGATAGGATGTTCCAGACTGAGAAACAATCACATGGCTTTGTGTTTGGCATCCAGACAAGTGAGTGCATGTCTTAGCTGTCAGCCAATACAGAGGAGGACATGAATAAGTGGGTGGAAAGCATCTGTCAGACCCCTGTCTGGGGGCAGGTGGAGAGAACATAGGAAGGTAGATACCATGGCTGTGGTGGGGCCAAAAAAAAGGGTAAAAGAGGCAAAGGAACCAGGTACTGGTAGCTCAAGACTGTCATCCTAGCTACTCAGGAGTTTGAGATCTGAGGATCACAATTCAAAGCCAGCCCAGGACAGAAACACCATGAGACACTTATCTGCAATAAACTACTGAATGCAAGAAGCTCAAGCTCAGTGACAGCATCCAGGCCTAGCGTTCAAAACCCAGGACTGGCAGAAAAAAGTATCAAAGGACAAGAACCTGGCCAAAAGTTAGAGGGACTCTATCTTGACAAACAATACAATGGTAAGTTGCACTCAGAAGACTTGCACAAAATCTGGAAATAGCTGAGACCTATCTATGTATGTTTCCTGTTTGTCTAAATACATATGTTTATGCATTTATATATTAGTATAGAGAGACAGATCAATACATATGACTATACATATATACATAGCCAGACACTTATGGGTGGGTGGTATACTGTGTGAGAGTTTGTGTTTGTGTTTTGTGGATGGCTATCTCTGTTTAAGAAAGATAGAAAATATGTAAGTATCTTTAAAAAAAACTTGATAAAATATAGGGAGACATAAGCTCTTGAGGGAATCTGAAATGACAATATTATTCACAGGCACGTTTATCCTTATGGATTCCTCAGCAAGTTTTAATTTTTTTCATTTTTCCTTTCTTTTTTTGAACCAGTGCTAAGGATTTCTCTCAGGGACCAGGTGCTGCCAATTACTAATTTTCTCATGGCTGGTACAAGAGGAACTGAGCCACAGTTCCACTTTTGCCTTATTTATTCGTGCTTAACTGAAGATAAAGATTTCTATCAGTGACTTTCTTTCAGGGGCTGGATTCTAACGAGGATCCCCAGACCTCAGCCTTCTCTATAGCTACAATTAACAATATGAGAACCCAGCACTGGGTTCCAATGAACAGGGCAAGAAATTGAGTGAATCTCTCAACTCCAATTAGCTATAAGAGCATATCGAAATAAACATAATCGCAGATGAAAATGGTAATATCACGACAGAAATTACCAAGATCCAGAATATCATGAGGGAATACTTCTCAAACCTTTACGCCAACAAATTTGAGAATCTAGAAGAAATGGATGAATTCCTAGACAATATTAACATACCCACACTGAACCAAGAAGACTTAACCCAACTCAACAGGCCTATTTCAAGCTCTGAAATAGAAATGGAAATTAGACAACTTCCACTTAAAAAGAGCCCAGGGCCAGATGGATTCACAGCTGAATTCTATAAGGTCTTCAAAGCAGAGCTCACACCAATACTCCTCAAGTTCTTCAACGAAATTGAAAATGAAGGTTCTTTACCAAACTCATTCTGTGAAGCCAGTATATCCCTCATCCCCAAACAAGACAGAGATTCATCAAAGAAAGAGAACTATAGACCCATTTCTTTGATGAACATCGATGCAAAACTTCTCAACAAAATACTGGCCAACCGTCTACAACAACTCACCAAAAAAATTGTACACTATGATCAACCTGGATTCATCACAGGGAGGCAAAGCTGGTTCAACATACACAAATCAATTAATATAATTCAACACATCAACAGGAGCAAGGACAAAAATCACATGATTGTCTTAATAGATGCGGAAAAGGCATTTGACAAGATCAAAAACCCCTTTATGTTAAAAGATGTGGAGAAACTAGGAATCCATGGAACATTTCTAAATGTAATAAAGGCTGTGTATGAGAAACCCACTTCCAGTATTATAGTTAATGGTGAAAATCTAAAGCCATTCCCTCTAAAATCAGGAACGAGACAAGGATGCCCATTCTCTCCACTCCGTTTTAACATAGTAATAGAATTCCTAGGCAGTGCAATAAGGCAAGATCAAGCATAAAGGTGATTCAAGTAAGGAAAGAGGAAATAAAACTATCCCTCTTTGCAGATGACATGATTGTGTATTTAAAGAATCCTATAGACTCTACTCCCAAGCTCCTTGAGCTGAATCCAAGATTTGGAAATGTAGCAGGCCATAAAATCAACCCTCACAAATCAACTGCCTTCCTTTACGCCAACACTGAGAGGAACGAGGCAATAATCAGGAAAGAAACTCCTTTCACAATAGCCTCAAAGAAAATAAAGTACCTAGGAATTAGCTTAACTAAGAATGTAAAGGACCGTTTAGATGAAAACTTTAAAACCCTAAAAAAGGAAATTAAAGCAGAACTAAGGAAATGGAAAAACCTCCCATACTCCTGGATTGGAAGAATCAACATTGTGAAAATGACAATCTTGCCAAGGGCTATCTACAAATTCAATGCAATACCCATCAACATCCCAATGTCATTCTTTAAAGACATAGAAGAGGCAATTCAAAATTTCATATGGAATAATAAAAGACCCCTTATAGCAAAAACACTTTTTAGCAGAAAGAACAGCGCTGGAGGATTTCAATTCCAAACTTTAGACACTATTACGGAGCTATGATTCTCATAACAGCTTGGTACTGGCACAAGAACAGGCCTGAAGTCCAATGGAATAGAACCGCGGACCCAGATATTAAACTACAGACCTATGGCCACCTAATCTTTGACAAGGGAGCCAAAAAATAGAATGGAAGAAAGATAGCCTCTTCAAGAAGTTGTGCTGGCAGAACTGGTTAAACACCTGCAGAAAACTAAAGTTGCATCCTTCTTTGTCACCTTGCACTAGAATTAACTCCAAATGGATCAAAGACCTGGAGGTAAAAGCAGACACACTGAAAAGTTTACAGGAAGGAATAGGAGATACACTAGGCATCCTTGGCAGAGGTCGAGACTTTCTTAATAAGGACCCACAAATCAGAGAAAGGCTGGATAAGTGGGACTGCAGAGCTTTTGTATTTCAACGGATATAGCTAGTAAACTAATCAGGAATCCTACAGAGTAGGAGAAGATCTTCACCAACCAAACAACGGACAAAGGCCTCATATCTAAAATATATCAACAACTCAAAAAATTGAATCACTCCAAAACTAACCTCCAAAGTAACACCCATCCATTACAAAATGGGCCAAAGCCTTAAAGAGAGTCTTCTCTGAAGAAGAAACAAAAATGGCCTATAAAAACATGAAGAAATACTCAACATCTCTGGTCATAAAAGAAATGCAAATCAAAACAAGTCTAAGATTCCACCTAACTCCAGTTAGAATGGCCAGGATCAGGAAAACAAATGACAACAGATGCTGCAGGGGATGTGGCCAGGAGGGATCAATACTACACTGTTGGTGGGAGTGCAAACTCGTTCAACCACTATGGAAAGCAGTGTGGCAGTGCCTCAAAAGGCTAAACATAGAACTCCTCTATGACCCAGCAATTCCACTACTTGGCATTTACCCAACAATCCGGAAACCAGGCCATATTAAACCCACTAGCACAACAATGTTCATTGCAGCTCTATTCACCAGAGCAAAGATATGGAACCAACCCAGATGTCCCTCAGATGATGAGTGCATCAACAAGTTGTGGTATTTGTACACAATGGAATTCTAAAGAATGACATCGCCCCATTTGTTAGGAAATGGAAAGACTTAGAACAAATCATATTAAGTGAAGTAAGCCAGACTCAAAGGAACTTAGGCTCAGTGGTTTCCCTCATTCGTCATAATCAGTAGAAACCTTGGGCTCTACTAGCAGAGATTTGCAATACAGCAAAATGCCATGTATAAGTCCATATAATGTGAAGCTAATTGAAAGGACCTCCAGGATATTGAAACAAAAGCCATATAATGAATGATTGTTATAATTGATGTACTATGTTGTCTCTCATCTCCTTTGCTCTTCCCTTGGTTATCCCATATTGGTATAGTATCTCACTTTGTTATCTGATATATTGAATTTATTTGTATTTGGATATTTAAAATTTGATAGGGAAGCGGGGAAAACCAAGATGGGTGGGGGGTGTGGGGTTGGAGGGAAATGGGTACCAAGACATGTGAAAGGGTATCAATGTATATGAATTAATGCACCTTCTATCTGGCAAATATCATGTAACCCTTTTACTAATTACAATAAAAAATGAAATAAAAAGAAAGTTGTAGTGTGTGGGGAGGATGATGGGGTCAAATACATTTCTTCTTAGAAATATACCTCATCTGGTTGCCCTGGATTTTTCCTGGCTTCTTCTTAGAGAAAGGCCTATTATTCTGGATTTGTGGCTTGGCAATGATCTAGCATGTACATCTTCGAGTAAGACATCCACAACTTCCATGCCTGAGACTCGAGTTTCCTGACGTTTGGCAACAGCACAGCAACATCTTTCTTCCTCCTGAGCCACAGGCCAAGTGAGCTGGCTTGAGCTGGTTGTTAGTTACAGTGGCTTGGTTACCAGGGTTCCATATTCTGTTCCCTTGTGAGGGAGGCAGGGTCACCATTCAGGGCCCAATGACCAAAGATCCTTGCTCACAGAAGACCTCACCAAAGACATACTGGAGGCTGAATCTCTCCTCCAATCTCACAATATACATATGGATGTAGTAAACAGCACACCTTATTTGTCCAATCCCAATGTCTTCCACTAGGCCCAACTACCAGTCTGGTCTCGGGCTCAAGGAGCCTTTCTTAGGTAAGATCCAAACTTAAGGGTCAACATTGCCCTCATCCTTTACAAAACATTTGCTTCACAGTGCCTTCTCTGCCTGCATTTTGCCCCTTGTCGAATTTTTTTTGTTTTTGCTAGTCTTGGGACTTGAACTCAGAGTGTGAACATTGTTCTTGGGCTTTCTTTAGGCTTTAGCTGTCCCACCGAGCCACAGCACCACTTGCAGCGTTTTCTATGTATGTGGTAATGAGGAATCAAACCTGAGGCTTACTGCTTGGTAGCCAAGGACTCTACCACTAGGTCAAACACACAGGGAATCGTGCACATATTTTTGACGTCAATTTACTAGGATATTATTAGGTTTCTGTTTCCTAATTAATTTTTTCCTGATGATTAGCTTTGCTGTCATGTGTAAAAAATGCAAGAGGGTAAAACACAGAAGAATTAGTGAAATTTACAAAAAACATTACACACATAGATAAGTGTTCATTCTTTGTAGGAGAAAGGTTATTTTGATATGATGATGATGACTTTATAATTACTAGGTCAGGGTTGAGAGTTTGGCATAGTGGTAGAGTGCTTGCCTAGCATCCATGAAGATCTGGGTTTGATTGCTCAGTATCACATAGATAGAAAATCTAGATGTGGCACTGGGGAACAAGTGGCAGAGGGCTAGACTTGAGAAAACCATGACGGGTTGGGGATAGGTACCAAGACATGTGAATGGGTATCAATTTATGTGAATTAATGCACCTTCTATCTGGCAAATATCATGTAACCCTTTTACTAATTACAATAAAAAAATTAAAATAAAGAATGTTGTAGTGTGTGGGGAGGATGATGGGGTCAAATACATTTCTTCTTAGAAATATACCTCATCTGGTTGCCCTGGATTTTCCTGGCCTTCTTCTTAGAGAAAGGCCTATTATACTGGATTTGTGGCTTGGCAATGATCTAGCATGTACATCTTCGAGTAAGACATCCACAACTTCCATGCCTGAGACTCGAGTTTCCTGACCTTGGCAACAGCACAGCAACATCTTTCTTCCTCCTGAGCCACAGGCCAAGTGTGCTGGCTTGAGTTGGTTGTTAGTTACAGTGGCTTGGTTACCAGGGTTCCATATTCTGTTCCATTGTGAAGGAGGCAGGGTCACCTTTCAGGGCCCAATGACCAAAGATCCTTGCTCACAGAAGACCTCACCAAAGACATACTGGAGGCTGAATCTCTCCTCCAATCTCACAATATACATGTGGACGTAGTAAACAGCACACCTTATTTGTCCAATCCCAATGTCTTCCACTAGGCCCAACTACCAGTCTGGTCTCAGGCTCAAGCAGCCATTCTTAGGTAAGATCCAAACTTAAGGGTCAATACTGCCCTCATCCTTTACAAAACATTTGCTTCACAGTGCCTTCTCTGCCTACATTTTGCCCTTGTCGAGTTTTTTTTTTGTTTTTGCTAGTGTTGGGACTTGACCTCAGAGTGTGAACATTGTTCTTGGGCTTTCCTTGGGCTTTAGCTGTCCCACCAAGCCATGGCAACACTTGCAGCGTTTTCTATGTATGTGGTAATGAGGAATCACACGTAAGTCTTTTTGCGTGGTAGCCAAGAACTCTTCCACTAGGTCAAACCCCCAGGGCATCTTGCACATATTTTTGACGTCAATCTACTAGGATATTATTAGGTTTCTGTATCCTAATAAATTTATTCCTGATGATTAGCTTTGCTGTCATGTGTAAAAAATGCAAGAGGGAAAAACACAGAAGAATTAGTGAAATTAAAAAGTAAGCATTACACACATAGAAAAGTGTTCATTCTTTGTAGGAGAAAGGATATTTGGATATGATGATGATGACTTTATAATTACTATGTCAGGGTTGAGAGTTTGGCATAGTGGTAGAGTGCTTGCCTAGCATCCATGAATATCTGGGTTTGATTGCTCAGTATCACATAGATAGAAAATCTAGATGTGGCACTGTGGCTCAAGTGGCAGAGGGCTAGACTTGAGAAAACCCGAGGACAGTTCTCAGGCCCTGAATTCAAGCCCCAAGACTGGCAGAAAGTTAAAAGAAAATAAAAATGCTTTTTAAGAGCTAATTCACTCACAGCATTTGCTTCTGAAATCTTCGCTTCTGCATCTTGTGAAATAGCCCTTTCCCTCAACGTAGACAAGAAAAACAGATCCATCCCATGGTCCACTGTGAGGCCACAGGTTGGGCTAAGATCTAGTCGTGCACCAACACATAAGGTTTATTCTAATACTTTCCAAACTTTGTACTCAAATATGCTACCTACTTACCAACTTAGGTCAGTTATCCTTATGCTATACCTTTTCTTCATTACTACAATATTCTTACACTCCTACGTTAAGCCTCTTGCACATCTCCTGACCTCTCTCCTTCTTTTTTTCTATCTCTGGACCTCTGCTCGTCTTTCAACCCTTATACTGCACGGATCTACACTTGATGGCTGTTGAGCAATATTGTATATGTAGGTGGTTAATTATTCTCTAGGCTCAGAGGGACTTAAAGACAATAGAGATTGGATTGAGAGGCTTATTGTTTTGGGTATAAATCGCTTATCAGTGGTTGTATTAGACTGGTCTGTAAGTGCACAAAAAGAAAGAGTGATAATACCAATCAAAACTTGTGAACATCTAGTGTCTGCCAGCTACAGAGTTCTAGGTTGCTTATATCTGAAAACCTATAATCGTATTTAGTAGTAAATTTGCTCCCATTTTCAAATGGGCAGAAAAAGAAACTCAAGAAAAATGTCAAATCAAGAAACATCCCCTGCCCAATATAAACAGACAATGCAACAGTCACTGGCAAACCTAGAGGAGAGTCTTCCAAGTGCTACACAAATGCAATTGATAAACATCATTAATGAAAAATGTGAAAATATAAAGAAAGAGATAATGGAGGAAGCAATACCTGAACAAGAGGAAAGCAAAAACAAGGTGATAAGTGAAAAAGAAGAAGCCATAAAGGAGGCCTTAGTAATGGTTTTTCAAAGAAAGATGGATGAATTCATAGAATCCACAAATAAAAACGTGACCAAACTCCAGCAAATGTCCAAAGAAAATAAAGCTACTGAGCTAACCACTCAAAAGGAAATTGTGGAGATAAAGAAATCCATACATGATCTACAACAAGAGATGCAAGGCATCAAAAGTGAGCAATTAGTAGCAAGGGAGATAAAAAATAAAGTAGATAGCTTTGATAGCAGGTTAGACAATGCAGAGGAGAGAATTTCCGTGGCTGAAGATAATTTAGGTATTATAAAGAACAGAAAATGAGTCAATCCAAATCTAGGAAATATGAGAGAGTGCTTCAGGAGGTCCAAGATACAATTAGGAAGCCTAATTTAAAGCTAGTTGGTATTGAAGAGGGCGTGGAGAAATAGGTCAATGGTATTGGAAATATACTTCAGGGAATCATCTCAGAGAATTTCCCAAATATCCAGAAGGGCAGGCCCATCCAGATACGAGAAGCTTTTAGAACCCCAAACAGACCTGACCAGAAAAGAACATCCCACCGCCACATTGTGATCCGAACTGGATCAATAGAAACGAAAGGAAAGATCCTAAAGGCAGCCAGGGAAAAGGGATCAGTAACCTACAAAGGCAAACCAATCACAATAACCCCAGATTTCTCAGCAGAGACCATGCAAGCACGAAGTGACTGGAAGCATATATGTCATGCCCTTAAATCAAATAACTACCAACCAAGAATACTGTAGCCAGCTAAGCTCTCATTCATAACTGAGGGAACAGTAAAAACATTCCATTCCAGGGAAAAGCTGCAACAATATGTCGAAACAAAACCAACACTACAGAGAATTCTCAAAGATGCTCTATACAGAGAAAACCAAAATAAATGCAATATAGGGAAAGAAATGGCACCTAAACAGCATACCATCTAAGGACCACAAGAACTGTCAAGACACAGGCCCTACTAAAAGCTTTTAAAAATGGTGGGAACTAATAAATATCTCTCAATCCTAACTCTCAATATCAATGGACTTAACTCTCCAATTAAACGGCATAGGTTGTCTAGTTGGATCAAAAAGCAAGAGCCATCGTTCTGCTGTCTTCAAGAGACACATCTTACCCCAAAACAATCATCTTTTGAAAGTGAGAGGTTGGAATAAACTCTATCAAGCTAACTGCCCCCATAAGCAGGCTGGAGTTGCCATCCTCATATCAGATACAATAGACTTCAAACGAAAATTAGTAAGAAAAGACAAAGAAGGTTACTACATACTACTAAAGGGATCTTTCCTCCCGGAAGACATAACAATCCTAAATATTTACACACCCAATCCCGGAGCTCCAAACTTCATCAAGCAAACTTTACTTACACTGAAACCATACATAGATCGAAATACAGTGGTTGTTGGTGAGTTTAACACACCACTCTCACCTATGGACAGATCAACATGGCAAAAACTCAAAAGAGAAACCTTAGAACTGAACAACTATATAGACCAACTAGATCTAACAGACATCTGCAGAATATTCCACCCAGTAACACCACAATATACGTTTTTCTCAGCAGCACATGGAACATTTTCCAAAATAGACCACATCTTAGGCCATAAAGCAAACCTGGACATATTCAGAAACACTGAAATTATTCCATGCACACTCTCAGACCATAAAGGCATCAAATTGGAGCTGAACACACATCTCCACCAAAGAAAACCCTGTAACTCATGGAGACTGGACAACACATTGTTGAATCAAAAACAATGGGTAATCGAAGAGATCAGAACAGATATCCAACTGTTTATGAAATTTAACAATAAGGAGCACACAAATATCAACTCCTTAGGGACACAGCAAAGGCAGTAATCAGAGGAAAATTTATAGCGCTGAGTGCCTACAACAGCAAGTTGGAAAAATGGCAAACCAACTAGTTAATGTCTCACCTTAACCTCCTGGAAAAAGAGCAACAAACCAACCCTAAACCCATTAGGAGAAAGCAAATTATTAAAATCAAAGCAGAATTAAATGATTTGGAATAAAAAAAGTCTATAGAAAGAATCAACAAAACAAGGAGTTGGTTCTTTGAAAGAATTAACAAAATTGACAAGCCCTTAGCAAATCTTACCAAAAAAAGAAGAGAGCATATTGAAATAAACAAAATCGCAGATGAAAATGGTAATATCACGACAGAAATTACCAAGATCCAGAATATCATGAGGGAATACTTCTCAAACCTTTACGCCAACAAATTTGAGAATCTAGAAGAAATGGATGAATTCCTAGACAATATTAACATACCCACACTGAACCAAGAAGAGCTAACCCAACTCAACAGACCTATTTCAAGCTCTGAAATAGAAATGGAAATTAGACAACTTCCACTTAAAAAGAGCCCAGGGCCAGATGGATTCACAGCTGAATTCTATAAGGTCTTCAAAGCAGAGCTCACACCAATACTCCTCAAGCTCTTCAACGAAATTGAAAATGAAGGTTCTTTACCAAACTCATTCTGTGAAGCCAGTATATCCCTCATCACCAAACCAGACAGAGATTCATCAAAGAAAGAGAACTATAGACCCATTTCTTTGATGAACATCGATGCAAAACTTCTCAACAAAATACTGGCAAACCGTCTACAACAACTCATCAAAAAAATCATACATTATGATCAAACTGGATTCATCACAGGGAGGCAAAGCTGGTTCAACATACACAAATCAATTAATATAATTCAACACATCAAGAGGAGCAAGGACAAAAATCACAAGATTGTCTCAATAGATGCGGAAAAGGCATTTGAGAAGATCCAAAACAATTTTATGTTAAAAGATGTGGAGAAACTAGGATTCATGGAACATTTCTCAATGTAATAAAGGCTGTGTATGAGAAACCCACTGCTAGTATTATACTTAATGGTGAAAATCTAAAGCCATTCTCTCTATAATCCGGAACAAGACAAGGATGCCCACTCCCTCCACTCCTTTTTAACACCCTACTAGAATTCCTAGGCAGTGCAATGAGGCAAGAAGCAAGCATAAAGGGGATCCAAGTAGGGAAAGAGGAAATAAACCTATCCCTCTTTGCAGATGACATGATTCTGTATTTAAAGAATCCTATAGACTCTACTCCCAAGCTCCTTGAGCTGATTCAAAGCTTTGGAAGGGTAGCAGGCCAAAAAATCAACCCTCACAAATCAACTGCCTTCCTTTACGCCAACAGTGAGAGGAACGAGGCAATAATCAGGAAAGAAACTCCTTTCACAATAGCCTCAAAGAAAATAAAGTACCTAGGAATTAGCTTAACTAAGAATGTAAAGGACCTTTTAGATGAAAACTTTAAAACCCTAAAAAAGGAAATTAAACCAGAACTAAGGAAATGGAAAAACCTCCCATGCTCCTGGATTGGAAGAATCAACATTGTGAAAATGACAATCTTGCCAAGGGCTATCTACAAATTCAATGCAATACCCATCAACATCCCAATGTCATTCTTTAAAGAAATAGAAGAGGCAATTCAAAATTTCATATGGAATAATAAAAGACCCCGTATATTAAAACACTTCTTAGCAGTAAGAAAAGCGCTGGAGGAATTTCAATTCCAAACTTTAGACTGTATTACAGAGTTATAATTCTCAAAACAGCTTGGTACTGGCACAAGAACAGGCCTGAAGCCCAATGGAATAGAACTGCGGACCCAGATATTAAACCACAGACCTATGGCCACTTAATCTTTGACAAGAGAGCCAAAAAAATAGAATGGAAGAAAGATACCCTCTTCAAAAATTGTGCTGGCAGAACTGGTTAAACATCTGCAGAAAATTAAGTTGGATCCTTCTTTGTCACCATGCACTAGAATTAACTCCAAATGGATCAAAGACCTGGAGGTAAAAGCTGACACATTGAAAAATTTACAGGAAGGAATAGGAGATACACTAGGCCTCCTTGGCACAGGTTGAAACTTTCTTAATAAGGACCAAGAATCACAACAAATCAGAGAAAGGCTGGATAAGTGGGACTGCATTAAACTGCAGAGCTTTTGTATGCAACGGATGTATCTAGTAAACTAATCAGGAAGCCTACAGACTGGGAGAAGATCTTCACCAACCAAACAACGGACAAAGGCCTCATATCTAAAATATATCAACAACTCAAAAAATTGAATCACTCCAAAACTAACCTCCAAAGTAACACCCATCCCACTAAAAATGGGCCAAAGGCTTAAGAGAGTCTTCTCTGAAGAAGAAACAAAAATGGCCTATAAAAACATGAAGAATTGCTCAACATCTCTGGTCATAAAAGAAATGCAAATCAAAACAACTCTAAGATTCCACCTCACTCCAGTTAGAATGGCCAGGATCAGGAAAACAAATGACAACAGATGCTGGAGGGGATGTGGCCAGGAGGGATCACTACTACACTGTTGATGGGAGTGCAAACTCGTTCAACCACTATGTAAAGCAGTGTGGCAGTGCCTCAAAAGGCTAAACATAGAACTCCCCTATGACCCAGCAATTCCACTACATGGCATTTACCCAACAATCCAGAAACAAGGGCATACTAAACCCACTAGCACAACAATGTTCATTGCAGCACTATTCACCATAGCAAAGATATGGAACCAACCCAGATGTCCCTCAGTTGATGAGTGGATCAACAAGTTGTGGTATTTGTACACAATGTAATTCTAAAGAATGACATCGCCCCATTTGTTAGGAAACGGAAAGACTTAGAACAAATCATATTAAGTGAAGTAAGCCAGACTCAAAGGAACTTAGGCTCAGTGGTTTCCCTCATTCGTCATAATCAGTAGAAACCTTGGGCTCTACTAGCAGAGATTTGCAATAGAGCAAAAGGCCATATATAAGGCCATATAATGTGAAGCTAATTGAAAGGACCTCCAGGATATTGAAACAAAAGCCACATAATGAATGATTGTTGTCCTTAATGTACTATGTTGTCTCTCATCTCCTTTGCTGTCCCTTGGTTATCCCATATTGGTATAGTATCTCACTTTGTTATCTGATATATTGAATTTATTTGTATTTGGATATTTGAAATTTGATAGGGAAGGGGGGAAAACCAAGACAGGTGGAGGGTGTGGGGTTGGAGGGAAATGGGTACCAACACATGTGAAAGGGTATCAATGTATGTGAATTAATGCACCTTCTATCTGGCAAATATCATGTAACCCTTTTACTAATTACAATAAAAAATGAAAAAAAAAAGAAAGTTGTAGTGTGTGGGGAGGATGATGGGGTCAAATACATTTCTTCTTAGAAATATACCTCATCTGGTTGCCCTGGATTTTCCTGGCCTTCTTCTTAGAGAAAGGCCTGTTATACTTGATTTGTGGCTTGGCAATGATCTAGCATGTACATCTTCGAGTCAGACATCCACAACTTCCATGCCTGAGACTCGAGTTTCCTGACGTTTGGCAACAGCACAGAAACATCTTTCTTCCTCCTGAGCCACAGGCCAAGTGAGCTGGCTTGAATTGGTTGTTAGTTACAGTGGCTTAGTTACCAGGGTTCCATATTCTGTTCCATTGTGAGGGAGGCAGGGTCACCTCTCAGGGCCCAATGACCAAAGATCCTTGCTCACAGAAGACCACACCAAAGACATACTGGAGGCTGAATCTCTCCTCCAATCTCACAATATACATGTGGATGTAGTAAACAGCACACCTTATTTGTCCAATCCCAATGTCTTCCACTAGGCCCAACTACCAGTCTGGTCTCAGGCTCAAGGAGCCTTTCTTAGGTAAGATCCAGACTTAAGGGTCAATGTTGCCCTCATCCTTTACAAAACATTTGCTTCACAGTGCCTTCTCTGCCTGCATTTTGCCCCTTGTCGAATTTTTTTTTGTTTTTGCTAGTCTTCGGACTTGACCTCAGAGTGTGAACCTGGTTCTTGGGCTTTCTTTAGGCTTTAGCTGTCCCACCGAGCCACAGCACCACTTGCAGCGTTTTCTATGTATTTGGTAATGAGGAATCAAACCTGAGTCTTTTTGCCTGGTAGCCAAGGACTCTACCACCAGGTCAAACACACAGGGCATCTTGCACATATTTTTGACGTCAATCTACCAGGATATTATTAGGTTTCTGTATCCTAATCACTTTTTTCCTGATGATTAGCTTTGCTGTCATGTGTAAAAAATCCAAGAGGGAAAAACACAGAAGAATTAGTGAAATTTAAAAAAAAAGCATTACACACATAGATAAGTGTTCATTCTTTGTACGAGAAAGGATATTTTGATATGCTGATGTTGACTTTATAATTACTATGTCAGGGTTGAGAGTTTGGCATAGTGGTAGAGTGCTTGCCTAGCATCCATGAAGATCCGGGTTTGATTGCTCAGTATCACATAGATAGAAAATCTAGATGTGGCACTGTGGCTCAAGTGGCAGAGGGTTAGACTTGAGAAAACCCGAGGACCGTGCTCAGGCCCTGAATTCAAGCCCCAAGACTGGCAGAAAGATAAAAGAAAATAAAAATGCTTTTTACGAGCTAATTCACGCACAGCATTTGCTTCTGAAATCTTCGCTTCTGCATCTTGTGAAATACCCCTTTCCCTCAACGTAGACAAGAAAAACAGATCCATCCCATGGTCCACTGTGAGGCCACTGGTTGGGCTAAGAGCTAGTCGTGCAGAAACACATAAGTTTTATTCTAATACTTTCCAAACTTTGTACTCAAATATGCTACCTACTTACCAACTTAGGTCAGTTATCCTTATGCTCTACCTTTTCTTCATGACTACAATATTCTTACACTCCTACGTTAATTCTCTTGTACCTCCCCTGACCTCTCTCATTCTTTTATTCTATCTCTGGACCTCTGCTCGTCTTTCAACCCTTATACTGCACGGATGTACACTTGATGGCTGTTGAGCAATATTGTATATGTAGGTGGTTAATTATTCTCTAGGCTCAGAGGGACTTAACGACAATAGAGTTTGGATTGAGAGGCTTATTGTTTTCGGTATAAATCGCTTATCAGTGGTTGTATTAGACTGGTCTGTAAGTGCACAAAAAGAAAGAGTGATAATACCAATCAAAACTTGTGAACATCTAGTGTCTGCCAGGTACAGAGGTCCAGGTTGGTTATATCTGAAAAACTATAATCGTATTTAGTAGTAATCTTGCTCCCATTTCAAATGGGCAGAACAAGAAACTCAAGAAAAATGTCAAATCAAGAAACAACATCCCCCACCCAATATAAACAGACAATGGAACAGTCACTGCCAAACCTAGAGGAGAGTCTTCCAAGTGCTACACAAATGCAACTGATGAACATCCTTAAGGAAAATGTGAAATTATAAAGAAAGAGATAATGGAGGAAGCCATAGCTGAACAAGAGGAAAGCATAAACAAGGTGATAAGTGAAAAAGAAGAAGTCATAAATGAGGCCATAATAAAGGTTTTTCAAAGAAATAAGGATGAATTCATAGAATCCACAAATAAAAACGTGACCAAACTCCAGCAAATGCCCAAAGAAAATAAAGCTACTGAGCTAACCACTCAAAAGGAAATCAAGGAGATAAAGAAATCCATACATGATCTAAAACAAGAGATGCAAGGCATCAAAAATGAGCAATTAGAAGCAAGGGAGATGAAAAATAAAGTAGATAGTTTGATAGCAGTTTAGACAATGCAGAGGAGAGAATTTCCGGGGCTGAAGATAATTTGTTATAATAGAGAAAGAACAGAAAATGAGTCAATCCAAATCTAGAAAATATGAGAGAGCGCTTCAGGATGTCCAAGATACAATTAGGAAGCCTAATTTAAGGCTAGTTGGTATTGAGGAGGGCGTGGAGAAAGAGGTCAATGGTATTGGAAATATACTTCAGGGAATCATCTCAGAGAATTTCCCACATATCCAGAAGGGCAGGCCCATCCACATACGAGAAGCTTTTAGAACCCCAAACAGACCTGACCAGAAAAGAACATCCCACCGCCACATTGTGATCCGAACTGGATCAATAGAAACGAAAGGAAAGATCCTAAAGGCAGCCAGGGAAAAAGGATCAGTAACCTATAAAAGCAAACCAATCAGAATAACCCCAGATTTCTCAGCAGAGACCATGCAAGCACGAAGTGACTGGAAGCATATATGTCATGCCCTTAAATCAAATAACTACCAACCAAGAATACTGTAGCCAGCTAAGCTCTCATTTATAACTGATGGAACAATAAAAACATTCCATTCCTGGGAAAAGCTGCAACAATATGTCGAAACAAAACCAACACTACAGAGAATTCTCAAAGATGCTCTATACATAGAAATCCAAAATAAATGCAACATAGGTAAAGAAATGGCACCTAAACAGCATACCATCTAAGGACCACAAGAACTGTCAAGACACAGGCCCTACTAAAAGCTTTTAAAAATGGTAGGAACTAATAAATATCTCTCAATCCTAACTATCAATATCAATGGACTTAACTCTCCAATTAAACGGCATAGGCTGTCTAATTGGATCAAAAAGCAAGAGCCATCGTTTTGCTGTCTTCAAGAGACACATCTTACCCAAAAACAAACATCTTTGAAAGTGAGAGGTTGGAATGAACTCTGTCAAGCTAACTGCCCCCATAAACAGGCTGGAGTTGCCATCCTCATATCAGACACAATAGACTTCAAACTAAAATTAGTAAGAAAAGACAAAGAAGGTTACTGCATACTACTAAAGGGATCTTTCCTCCAGGAAGACATAACGATCCTAAATATTTACACACCCAATCCCGGAGCTCCAAACTTCATCAAGCAAAATTTACTTACACTGAAACCATACATACATAGATTGAAATACAGTGATTGTTGGTGAGTTCAACACACCACTCTCACCTATGGACAGATCAACAAGGCAAAAACTCAACAGAGAAACCTTAGAACTGAAGAACTATATAGACCAACTAGATCTAACAGACATCTGCAGAATATTCCACCCAGTAACAACACAATATACGTTTTCCTCAGCAGCACATGGAACATTTTCCAAAATAGACCACATCTTAGGCCATAAAACAAACCTGGACAGATTCAGAAACACTTAAATTATTCCATGCACACTCTCAGACCATAAATGCATCAAATTCGAAAGAAAACCCTGTAACTCATGGAGACTGAACAACACATTGTTGAACCAAAAACAATGGGTAATCGAAGAGATCAGAACAGACATCCAACTGTTTATGAAATTGAACAATAAGGAGCACACAAATATCAACTCCTTAGGGACACAACAAAGGCAGTACTCAGAGGAAAATTTATAGCACTGAGTTCCTACAACAGCAAGTTCTAAAAATGGCAAACCAACTAGTTAAGGTCTCACCTTAACCTCCTGAAAAAGAGCCACAATACAACCCTAAACCCATTAGGAGAAAGCAAATTATTAAAATCAAAGCAGAATTAAATGATTTGGAATAAAAAAAATCTATAGCAAGAATCAAGTAAACAAGGATTTGGTTCTTTGAAAGAATTAACAAAATTGACAAGCCCTTAGCAAGTCTTACCAAAAAAGAAGAGAGCATATCGAAATAAACAAAATCGCAGATGAAAATGGTAATATCACGACAGAAATTACCAAGAACCAGAATACCATGAGGGAATACTTCTCAAACCTTTACGCCAACAAATTTGAGAATCTAGAAGAAATGGATGAATTCCTAGACAATATTAACATACACACACTGAACCAAGAAGAG